>NC_086330.1:115449854-115751104 GCF_032445375.1 Bacillus rossius redtenbacheri | reverse complement strand
GATGACGTTATAAACTTAAACTAAATAATTTCTAAAATCCGTTTCAAGGTAGTGGATGTTCTTAATAAATTTTAAAAATGAAGTTGTGGAAGAGCTAATGAAGCTTGGTATCACTGGGTGGCCTGGAGGAAATTATTACGATTATGTTAATGTGTTAGTACTACTAAGAAAATCTTATATATGGTTTATTGTTTTTCTGTCGGAATATCTATAAGGCTGGTAGCGGACATGGAAGGTGCCTCATTATTTGTCAGCTTTATTTAATTGTTATAAATAAATGTGATTGTTCTATTGTTTTTAGGTTACTCTTATTTTTTTCTCAGTATCCTGATTTTCTATTCTTGTATAAGAATACACCTACTAAGATTCAATCCTCAGTGAGATGCTCTATGGCTAGTTAATGTTTTGAGTTTCTTATGTTCAGAGCTACATTTTTGAAGAATTGAACCCCCCCTCTGAAAGTGAGACGTCAGCGTCTGCAGCGTCTGGAGGAGCGCCTGGCCCTTCTCTCTCATCTTGCTAGTCCATGTGCGTGCGTGTGTGACATTTATTATCAAAATGTGAGAGGTCTAAGATCAAAATCAATTCAGTTTTACGATAACTTAGCAGCTAATGATTTCGATATAATTTGTCTTACTGAAACTTGGTTTAGGTAATAATAATAGCATTAACTCGCATTACTTTGATGATAAATACCTCATCTTTAGAACAGATAGAGACCCAGCCTTAACAATGAAAGAAAGGGGAGGAGGGGTATTAATTGCTATCAACAAAAATAAATTTTAATCTGCTTTTCCAACCCACGTTTTTGATCATACAGGAATTGAAGCTGTATGGATTAAAGTTAAATCCTCCCAATTAAATACCCTAGTGCTTGGTAATATTTATATTCCACCTGATACATCACCTGCAGTGTATGGTGCCTACTTTGAAGAGCTTGAAGAAACATTTGCCACTTGCAAAGATAATATCCTTATTCTTGGTGACTTTAATGTGCCTGGTGTTAACTGGTTCTACTTACATTCAAAAAACATAAATCATATTGGTATGACATCCAAAGCTAAAGCTGTGTTAAACTTTATCTCAGGTTTGGGTTTGTCCAAATGTAACGTCTCTCAGCCTCCTAGCCACCTTTTGGACTTATGTTTTTCTAATTTACAGCATTGTGTGGTTAGTAAAGCCTTAGAGTCATTAGTTAAAGAAGACATATTCCATCCGGCTGTTATTGTTAATATTGAAATAATTCTAACAATCAGAAAAGAAAATACATCTTCAACCTTTATAAATTATAAAAAAGGAGACTACTTCAGATTGTATAATGCTATTAAAAATCATGATTGGTCTATATTATATAACACTACTGACGTGAATATTATGGTAGACATTCTAACTACTACAGTTAATCAATATATTATGAGTTACATTCCTGTCACTGTGAAAACTACTTATAGTTACCCACATTGGTACTCAAAGCAACTTATTCGAACATTAAAACAAAAAAACATTTCCATAAATTATACAAAAGAAACATGAATCCTTATTACTATGCTCTATTTTCACAGAAACGTAAAGAGGCTAAATATCTCATTTCAAGAGACAAAAATTTTTGGTTACAAACTCTATAAACAACGAAATCAAACAAAATCCCAAAAAATGTTTGCGTTTCATAAAAATCATGAAAGAAGGATACAATCAACCATTCTCTCTCAAGGTCAATGATACTGTTACTAAAGACACATTTTGTATTGCAAATAGTTTTGCAAACTATTTTTCTAGCGTATATGTAACTCCAGCCAATAACAGCACTCCTTTGATATCTGATAATACTGCTTGCTCCATTCCTATGTCCACTATTACGACAGTCTTGTACTTTGGGGGATCAAATCCTTGAAATCTACCACGTCAACAGGTCCAGATGGTATTCCTAATTTCATAATAAAGGGATGCTCTCTGGTTCTTGTTCCTATCCTTCAGTTTATCTTCATTAGCAGTATTAAAAACAGCATCTACCCCAATATATGGAAAACTGCCAAGGTCATTCCTATACATAAAAAGGTAGCAAATTTAATGGCACGAATTATAGGCCTATTTCTCTTTTAAATGGATTTGCTAAAGTTTATGACAAAATAATATTTAAGGACCTTCATTTCAATCTCAAAAATAAACTATCTGACTGTCAGCATGGTTTCAGAATTGGCAAATCTACTACTACCAATCTGATAACTTTCATAAATCCAATTTATTCTGAAGTGATAACCCAAGGCCAAGTGGATGCTTGCTATTTTGATTTAGCAAAGGCTTTTGACACAGTAAACCATCAGATATTACTCAGCAAATTATCCATTATGGGATTGAGCGACAAATATATCAAATGGTTTGGCAGCTTTTTGAAAGATAGGAAATACTTTGTTTCTATTAATAAAACTAAATCTCAAGGTGGTACCCTTTCCCCCCTTCTTTTCAACATTTTTATTGATGATATAACCAAAGCACTAAATTATTCTGTTGGTCTGTTATTTGCAGATGACCTAAAAATATATAGAAAAATTACTTCATTAAATGACTGTCACTTACTTCAACACAACATTTATTCTGTTGTTGCATGGTGTAAGACTAATCTCGAACTTAACTACGGTAAAACCACTACTATAACCTTCTCAAGAAAATATTATCCTATTGTATTTGAATATAAACTAGACAATCATACTATTGCAAAATCAAACTGTGTCAGAGACTTAGGTATCATGCTAGATTCAAAATTATTCTTTCACAATCATATTGAAACACCTAGATCAAATGCTAATAAAATGTTAGCGTTGATTAAATATATCACATTTAATGCATCTAATTTAGATTCAACACTTAGTCTTTATATATCCTTGGTGAGATCTAAATTTGAATATGGTTCTGTGATTTTGAATAACATTAATAAATCAGATAGTGACAAATTCGATAAAATACAATTCAAACTGATCAAAATTATAAACCTAAAAAGTAACATTAATCTTAATGTAGATTTACACTCCCTTCTTGGTTCCATATTATTAAGAAGAGAAACATTAGATGCATTATTTTTGTATACAATTGTTACAAAAATACAATTAATTGTAACTATTTTCTTCACAATACTGGAATTAGAATACCTACTTTCAATAGTCGTAAGCAATCTTTAATTTGTACGTTAAGTAAAACAAATGATCTATTATTCAGAATCACTAAAAATTACAATAAATATGCAAGGTTCTTTCCTGTATTAGATAGCAACATAAAATTAAAAAAAATACAACTTTACCTAACTGAATGTTTTTATTTCCTACATTATAAATTATAAATTTGTAAAGAAATTATTTACTAATTGTTAAATGTTGCATTTTGTGTGTATTGTTTTTGTTTTGTTGTCTTGTATTTTGTATTGTTTTGTTCTGTCTGCATGTATCTGTGTTGTTTGTATCATGCCTACCACCCAAGGCCATAAGCTGTAGGTAGGCATGCAACAAATATTAAATAAATAAATAAATACATAAATAAATAAAGCCTTTTGTGCGCTTGAATACGCCCGTAGCGAATCGATAGTGAGTGTCCAAAGATCTTTCCGTGGCAAGTTTAACAAAACACCACCAGTTTACAATAGCATAATGAAGTGGTACAAGAAATTAGAGGAAGATGGCTGTTTGTGCGACGCAAAACGGTCGGGTCTGCAGGCGTGTCACAACAGACAGTGGATTGTGTACGGGACGTGATGGTGTGGAGTCCCAAGAAGTCAACTTAAACGGCTAGTGCAGAATTGAACATCCCTCAGCCAACAGTGTGGAAAATTCTTCGTAAGCAATTAAGAGTGAAGCCATACAAATTACAGTTACTGCAAGCAATCAGCCACTACGACAAATTGCTCCGACTGCAGTTCTGCATTGCCATGCAGAACCATCTTGAAGACGATGACTTTGCAAGAAAATTAATCTTCAGTGACGAAGCCACTTTTCATCTCTCAGGAAGAGTCAACCGACACAACACACGCATATGGGGGACAGAAAATCCACAATCAACTCTCGAACACGTCCGAGATTCGCCAAAAGTTAACGTGTTCTGTGCCATGTCAAACAAGACAGTTTATGACCCCTTCTTCACTGAGAGAACTGTCACTGGTATCACCTACCTCGACATGCTGCAATTGTGGCTTATGCCACAACTTGAAGCTGATAGCAGGGACTTTATCTTCCGACATGATGGTGCTCCACCTCATTACCACAATGTGGTACGAGATTATCTGAATGAGACGTTGCCACATCGCTGGATGGGCCGTGGGGCGGCCACTGATCAAGTGCTACTCCCGTGGCCACCACGATCACCGGACTTAACACCTTGCGATTTTTTCTTGGGGGGATACATCAAGGATAGTGTTTATGTTCTACCTCTACCACAGAACCTTGACGAATTGAGACACCGAATCATAGCAGCTGCTCTTACCATCACTCCTGATATTCTGGGTCGGGTATGGGCAGAATTGGACTATCAATTAGATGTGTGTCATGTGACGCAAGGTGGCCACATAGAACATTTATAACTAGTGAAAAAAACAACTTTGAAAATTTTTCTTTCACGTGGTATATAATTTGTGACATAATTCTTAGCCATTTCACTGTAACGATTTTTTGAAATGTTTCACGGACTTTATAATTACCCTGTACATTTTAGAGCTCCTCTTCTTGCAGCCAATGTGGTGGTAAAATAAGAGGGGAAATGAGACCAAATAAAAGGTTCATTTGTTTATTTTATGTGAGAATGTCTAAAATGTGTAAGCCTATAAACAAATGCAAGTAGTTACTAGTATTAACACTCCACATGCTGCCACAACTGGAAGCAGTCACTACTATCCACACCATCGTGGGAATAAGTGTGTGTGAAATGCGCATGATATGCTGTAACGTACAGTGGATGTTTTATAATGTTTGCTACACGAGAGACTCAAGCATCCAAGATCAGTCACAGAGGGCAACAGGCGGGTGAACGACCGACCGTTCATGAGGCGGTGGGTTGGCGAAGATGTTCACACGCTGTGGCCTGAGATCTGTTTTTCATTGCATTAATATTCTCTCATTTTTAATGGTATTTTATTATTAAGACCACATACACAAAAATACCAGATACATTCAAAATTACAGTAAAGCCCCGATGTAACGAAGCACTATGGTTACCGAAAGTTTACTCTAAATCGATGTTTCGTTAAATCCGATTTACTTATTTTCAACGACCCCCTTCAACCCAATTATGAGTCATTCCGTGTGAAATCACCAAGGCGTGGTTGCTTGACCATTTTAGAAAATTTTAATATTTTTACCCAATAAAGTCTTATCAGCAAATAGCTCAAAACTATTATTATTTAATTTTTATCTGCCACCATTTTGAATCAGGGCTCGATAATCTTCGCTACTGCGTGCAAAAATAAGGCCTCGTAGAGTTTTTTAAAAGTTTATTGTTGGCCATGACCAAAAGATAGAAGTTTCTTGTCTTTACTGATAAAAAGGAACAATATAGGCTTACATAAAATGTATAAAAATATGTTACATACATTTGGAAAACATAAGAAAAATGACCTTGAAATATGCCAAAATATTTAACATTTTCAGCAATTTTCATGACCTTGTAAGGTGACTTGGGGTTGGAACCAAGACCTAATTTTCTGTGTAATAACTACGGCTAGAGTACTTTCCAGCTGTGTTGAGTTAAAGTAATGGTTTTAAGCCCTTCCTGCTTTTTTTTAGCATCAAAATTTCAAAATTTTCAAAATTTGCTAATTTCAAGGTCAAATATGTGACCAGATAGAATTTTTCTTTTTATGCCAAAAAATACATCTATTAGTGATAATCAAAAAGTGCAAGTTTCATTTTGTGGTTCAAACTGGTTTAAAAGTTAAAGTTATTTGAAACATGTAAGTACACGTAAGTACATATAATTCAACAGTTGTTCATGTTTTCATATTATTTTAAAAATGTCTGTCATCAAAATTAAATTACACTTTTAACATAATATGTACAAAAAGGCCTAGCTAAAAAACTCACAATAACATTCTTTACACAGTTTGAAATTCACTTGATACAGTTGTGATGCCGAAGTTTTATTTGTGAAAGTGGGCTTCTAGTTTCAGTGAGAGATCAGTATTTTTCTCTTCTGTAATATTAAATGTTCTTCCTGTCATAGTTGAACTATGTAGGTCGGAGGACATCCAAAACATTTTTCATCTCCACCCATGGGACTTCATCGCTTGTTAAACTGAAGCTTGTTGATGGACCACCTGGTTTGTAGAATACCACCTTGATATTTTTTTCCTTTGAAACCTCACAAACTTTACCAATGTACCATCTGTTGTCATAAACACACACAATATTTTTCTTCACTGATATGTCACCAACATGAAAAACTACAGGAGTTCCATCAATAGTATATTCTTGATGGTTTCTGATGAATGATGCTGAAATGGTGCTGACTTGTATTGTCCTTTGGTACATAACAATGATGGTTTCTAGTATCTACAGTTCTTTTAGCTTCATCAAACCAACTTTTTAAACTAAGCTCTACCTTTCGAACTTCACTTCCCTCTACAAAGACAAAGTCGATTCCTTTAATGTTTTCCACGCAAAAATTGAACATGCTGATTGGTATTGTAATGTGGCCTTCTACCGGTCGTTGCAGACTTGCCTTAGCCACAAGTCGCTTTACGGTCCCACCTACCCCATCACAAGGTCCCTTGCTGTGACTTGTTGCAAAAAAAAATGCCACTCAGCATCAACTCCAAAGTCTTCTTTATGTTTGCACAGGTTAGTAAAATTGAACCTGTTCTTGTACTGACCTCCTGCTCCATCTGAGAAATAAACAGGTTTATTCAAATTGTGAACAAAGGACTTAAGGGGCCTCCCTAGTAGCTTCAGAAGTTAGCGGAACACTATGTTTTTTAAATAATGATGGGACTTTATTGATCGACACTACGAATCTGAAAATTTTTCACCCACGAGAAGATACTACACGAATTGTCTGTATACTTTTACATTTATGTTTTTTTCTATCAAAATATGAAATAAAAAATCACCAACTTGTCCAACTTTGGGGCCATTTTATACTGCTTAGGAGAATGACAGAAAAAAAGTACAAGTCTAGAAAAAAATATAATTTTTTTCTGAAGAAATTCATGTATTTAAAACATATAGTCATCGCTTTGAATTCCGAGATATCTTTTCCGCAATTTCTGCAAATCCTGAAAGTTTTCCACCGTCTCGTGCTGCCGCTCGGCGAAGCCAGCTCGCCGCCCACCGCTCAGGTAGCGTGGTGAGGGACCCCGGCCCGGAGGGGAGGCAGGCTACCTGTGTGTGTGCGTGCGTGCGTGAGAGGGAGACAACCCACAACCGCAACGGTAAGATAATCCCGTGACAGAAAGAAATTCTCAGAATTGCTTTTAGTGTGCCTCGCCACAGTACCATGTGCTCGACTTACTCTGTGTGTATATTCGTGTATCTCTAAAACATCGCTTTTTTTTAACTACTAATATCCTAAAGTTTACAATACTAGATCATGTATTACGAAATAAAGTATTGAAACTGATCAATCAACACGTTGAAATTTGTCGTACAAACTATTTATTGGTGACTTTACAGTCTCGCTAGCTAATTCGACAAAATTTTTATTTAACTTTTAACATGAACATACACTTCAGTGTTTTCCTTCTATTTTTAATAAATATTCAAAAAACAATTATTATACTACCCAATATTTTTTTAAATTATTTTAGTTTTCCAAAATGATTTTACACATCTTACAACGCTGAAGAAAAATTTATACTGGTATTAACCAAATGGTTAACTATTTACAAAAGTTTTCATACTTAAAAATGTAGGTTTATATAAAATGTATCTTAAACTAAAAGAAAAATCATATTTTGAAAACTAAATGTTATTTTTCTATGCTTTTTGGTTAGATAGATATCTGATGGTCTTCTCTGTTTTAAAAATGTTCATGGAATGATAAATAAAAAATAAAAACAAGGGAAGATCTATATTAAATAAGCTAGTCAGAAGTATATATATGTTCCTCCTGGCGCAGGAGTCACGAGGAGTATTGAAGATGAGGTCAGTGACCGATCGCTCACATATGTAATTATGGATGGTACGTTATTAATTACAAAATTCAAAAACCATTTGGAAGTTAAAAAGTATAAATAGTGGCAATGTTTAATGAAGATGACGTAAATTTTCAGATAAACTTATTTCTACAGCTCGATTAATTAATAAGAACAGGAAATAAATTTTTTACAGCAATTATACAAAATTATTAAAATTTTACAAACCACAATTAATTTATCCAAAAACCAAAATTAAGTAAATATTGCCCATACATTACAACATCCACGAAAGAACCTTGCAAATTATTTTTTTTAGATGCATTATTTTGCATTCAAGTTCTTTTTGTTTAATACTTCACCTACTTATAATTGTTACATATTTGGCACATGGTCCGTCACGCCCAATTAAAGGGCCTGAATAAATAGAACGCGTTTCTAATCAAATTTCACGCCTGTTACTTTACCTGCAACCCGGAGCAGTGTGACATAAATTATTTTACACTCGTGACGTTGGCAATCAACTTAAATATTTATGAGTTAAAACTAAACATAACTATAACGGATAATCAAAAAAAATGTAAAATTTTGAAAGCTTGTTATGTTTTTATATAGTACACAAAGCAGTTAAACCATTAATCATTTGTTGTTGAAAAAAAAATCTGTAATCTTTCATGCTTTTTTTCTTGATTTTTATTTCCAGATATTTTCGTTCTAGAAAAAAAATTAAGGTAGCCTTATTCCAAATTTGTTATGATAGACGTTAGTTAACTAAGAATATAAATTCGCTTTACAACCACAGCTTGTACACAAGTCGTAAAAAAACATGGGTTCTACTTACAGGCCGTATTGAACTTAGTAGGTTTATGACAAACACAACAGCAATAAACATATGGCTGAGTCTGCTTCCATGTACACTTTTTTTTAAGTTATCACTTTTAAAGCGGGTAAAGTGTACCTATCAAGTAGCTTAGCATTACCCAAAGTGAATGTCGTGCTCCAGAAAATGTTCGAACTATGTAATATTTGCATCACTGTTGCGTTACAGACCTGCAACTTTTTTCAGTGCGCGATGTCACTCTTATGTAAAAATATGTCGTGTTAAGCGCAAACGTGTTCGAATGAATCCACATCGAGCTGCCAAAGAATACCTATCGATGTCGGCAACATACATAAGTATACAAACCATCGTTTACAAGTGTATTCATACGTAAGTATATAACTGGCGGCGGGCCATGATGCAGTTGGTTCTTCGCGTACAGTCCACTGACGGGATAAGAAGCGTCAAAGATCTTATATGGCTATTCTGTAAACTTGTATGTAATTTCACTGCCTGCTTTAGACAAACAACATCCATTACTTTCAGCTTTGGCTTGAAAAGAATTACTCCGGCCGGCTTTCTTATAAGACTTATTTCAGCTCCTCGTGCGACCAGTGTGTATAATTTGTCCGCGGCCTTATGTTTGGGTGAAAGTTATTTGGAAGGGAAGTTGTGTTGGTAATGTTATTGTTCATCATGTATTACATAACAATTCGACTTAGATACGCACATGTGTTTTTAAAATATAGGTATGTTTAATAACTTGCAATACAAAGTACCTATGTGTTGAATTTCATGTATTGAATTTTTTTATTACATGATGTACGAACATAATAATTACAATATTTCATGAGAAATTTTTAACACTTTTTACAAAGCAATCTCTAATTTCTTCCACACCTCATGGTTAACCTTACTATTTTATTTCATGTTTCAGTTGATTTAAACTGTTGGGAATCATAATATGACGGACAATGAAGAATATTAGTTTCAGTAAATTTTATGTGAGGATTTACTTATTACATTAAATATACCTCAATTTTTACCTCAAAGGAAAAAGTTGCATATCATTAAATGATAAATATTTGTTTCCCTTTAATATAGTTTATGAACATAACTTATTGTGATAATACCTATTAGTTAAATTGTGTTTTTGCAATGCTCTCCTATTGCAGTAAAATTCTTGGGCAAATTGAATAGCATATAGTCGATCTTTAACATAAGCTTTTAGAATACATAAACGTAATAAATTATGTTCTCGTGATTTTAACAATTAAATATTTCTTCGCATGAAAAAATTAATTAACTAAAAAAATATTTCAGTAAATTTATACTCAAGGACTAAAAATGTTTATTTTAGTTTTAAAAAAATATTGTATGTATGTATACTTTTCTGAAAAAAGTATATTCAAGAAAACAAATTTTCTTCTTTTTTATTTTGATCTTGAACTTACTTGACAAGCAATATTGAACTTCAACTTTATACTTTCGGTATGGCACTTTTCGATTTATTCTTCTTCAAACGGGAATTAAAAGTAATGAATAAATAGTATTTTCCTCTATAATTATTGCAGCCGTATACTGAAAAGTTTAACTTTCCTTTATTTGCATGACGCGGAACTCCTAACTAGACAAAACGTTTGTTATTTATTTTGAACGTTTTATTTATGTTTCCTTTCGAACTTAAATGAAACTCTTAACATTTAATTTCATCAAAAGTTATACAATATAAGTATCAAGTTAAAATATTTTTAAGTGAAGTTGTGGCTATTTTGTTGTTGAAAATGACACACTGAAGTTTGAATAAAAGTGAGAAATGATAAAAATATATTTGTAGTTAAAAACAGTTAATTCATTTCAAATTCAATCTTTTGTACATGCATATTGCCAAATAAATTCCACAATATATTAAATTCTATGCATTTGAATCTATTCGTATATTCTGCAGCATTAATTCCTATAAGCAAATACTTATTACGTACAATGTACTTTTAGTCCTGTCGTATAGTTATACAAAAATTTTTATCAAAATTATTGTTTCGTCTATGCGGTTATGGTTGAAAAAGAAAAAAAAGTAATTTATATTATTTTTAAATTCAGTTGTTAGTAAGAACACGTATTTAGTTTAATATGACATACATTATTCTGTTTATTAAAACATTACTATCGATAACTCTATTTTAGATTTATCTGTCTATGTTATAAGGATTTCAACTTGATTCTTTTTCTTCGGCTTATGACAGCAGCAAATTTTGTTTTATCGCATATATAATGTTTTTATGTTTTGCATATTATAATTAATGAGTTAGTATTTGTTAGCGGGTGAGGCTTTTTCACAAATGGACGCGTTCTTGGCGGCTAGCAGGTAGGACGCGTGTATTACGCAGGCTGGATAGGGAAGTACGACTGCGGGCGAGCTCCATGATTAGAAGCAACGGGAGAAGTAGCACTCGGCTATTTGTATAGGTTGGGATAGCTGTGCGAATGGTAGAACAGACCACGGGTCTATGGTGAGGAAAAAGGTCCCAAGCTCGACATCCCGACGATGAGACCGTTTACGAACTGTCGATGGATCATCAGAAAAGTCAACAACTTGTTCAGAAACTTGAGTCCCTCTTTCAAAATTCAGTTTAATACCTGGAGATGACTATATTCAATGTTCTACCAAGCGAAGCAAACTCTTAATTCATTACTAGTTGATGTTTAATATTGTGACGCAAAATAAAATTGTGAATTAGCTTACTTTGCTCATGCCAGGTTTTACAAGTTTGGTCAAAGTTAATTAAATGAATAAAAATTGTGTCCCTTTCCTGCTGGCTACCCGCAAGATATTATCATGGTGAATAATAGATAATAATTTAAATCGACATGGAATATTATATGATTTTTATGGGATTGTGTTTTGGTAATGGTGTGTGTATTTTTAAGAAACTGTATTGTGTATTTTATTACATTCACTTCACGTAACGAATTGTCTGAACGTAATGTTATTGTTTATTTGTTTTAATATTTCGTTTAATTGAACAATAATACATAGTTTGCCGCTTCGAGCGACTACAGAAATGACAATACAATTAGTTTACAGTGTTCCAAACATTTTAGTTTCCTCTACTGTACATGGGGCGAATATGTCTTATGTTATGTTTACTGAAACCATATCATTATACATGCTAAGTGAGATGTTTCGATTGAGTAGAAGCGAAAATATGTCTTAAAACCCTGGTAATGCTATGAATTCCATTCATTAGTTTACTCGGTGATCCGCAGGGTCTGTTGTTATGACTGAATACATGTGCACTTCCTCTATGTAGCGTGGCTTCATTGAGATGAAAGCATAGCTCACGTTGATGAAATACTTATTAATTAAAAAATAAAAATGTTATTTTATGCTTCAATTTCTGTTAGTGTCGTACACAGATTTAAAATGTAATGCAGAGTTCCTTAGTTTTATGTATATTGAAATTTGCTCATGTGTAGAGTAGTTATTAAAAGCATAAAAAACATATATGACGAATTGTTGTGTATTTTTTCCATTAGGCGTAACCATGAAAATAGATAAGATTTTATCATTATGTGAAACCTACATTTGAAATGTTGGCGTTTAAATATTTATAAAAGCGTGTGAACACTTAAAGCGCTATTTATCTATTTAGGAAGTAGGTAGTTTCTTTGATTTTAGAAGGGTTTTTTTAACAAACAACTAAATTAATTCAAAAATTTGAACTACTGCAAGCAAAAAATACTTTATTCAATTTTTATTTTAAAATTAGCCTTATATTCTACCTTGCTTACACTTTATTATCGAAAAGGATTTTTTTTTGACAGAGATGAATACCGTAAATTAATACACAAAACAAACATGTTTTTGTATGATACAATAACAGCTAGTGACATTGACGAAACCAAAATTATTTTGATAGTTTTACAACGGTTCGTTATATACAAAATAAAACAGTTCAACGCCGATTGCAAATTTTGATGTTTTTATATTATTTTTATTTTTCTAAACAGAATGCCCCGACGAATCCAAACACTTAAAATAGTTCATTCACTCGTTCCACACATCTATCTGCCGTCGAAAACTGCTGGTAGCTCGCATGACGAGAAATTACCGGAAAATAATCGCGTAGATTGAGTCCTTCAGTAATCTTTTACTGCAAGTACAAGAAAATGGGACGACCTCGAAGAGAACCGCACCCAGCGAAAACGAATTCCGCCCCGAGCCAACATGCCTACGAAGGTGGCCGCAATTTCTAATTAAATTATATCCAAAACGAAAAAAAAGAAAATTAGGTTGATTTAAATATAGGCCTGGCTCCGACCACCAACGTGAAATTATCTCTTCGTAAATTACATGATAATTTAGCGAGAAGCCATCGAACGCGACCTACTGTGGCAGCGATCGACAGACGACTGGTGATCTCATGAACTCGTCTCCTCCACGCAGGGAGTAGACGTCACATGACCTCACCGACCAATCACACGCACTCTTCATTCACGCTACAGATATCAGCCAATTACAGAACAAGTTACAACACATGAAAAAACCTTTTACACACAGAACTCTGGGCTTCCCCTGATCAGTCTCTTTTCAATTTCACATCGAAATCGGGGACTCCCATTCTCGTTCTCTCTCCCACACCGTGAGAGAGCAGTTATCACACATCTCCCACGACCAGTGGAGAATTACCGTCTATCTCGGTTGGCGGGGAAGCACTGTTCCTTTCTCACTTACACTTACAGGCCTCTCTTTCTAACCATCACACCAGCCCAGACAGTCCCGTGATTTATAATTATATTACAACACGTTAATAAAATTTAAGAACAATAATTATAATACGAATTACTTTACAAAATTAAAATTATTGAGAAAAAACCTGTAAAAGTAGGCCTAAACAGGTAAAAATCTAGTAAAGCGGCTCATTGTGAATAATTACATAAAAATTACTAATGATAGAAAATGTCTAATAAAATAATCAATACCTTCTTAAAAACATAGCAAGTAAAAAATATCAACACTAAAATATATAACAAACGGTAAAATATCATTAGAAAGACTTTTTAAGAAATATTTACATGCATAAAAATAGTTTAAAAGAAAAATTATTTATATTGGAGGGCAGGGTTCTGCAATGTTACAGTTTGTATAGAAAATCCCCAACAGTAGTGGTGATATATTTAGGGATTTCGTTGTAGATGGGTACTATTCCACAATAAAAAGGAGTTATCGTCAATTATCAAAGCAGCCATATTTCGTATCTTCTTTGACAGCCTAAATACAGCACCAAATTACGTACTTGGCTAAAAATTAATTCCAGCTGCATGTGTACATTCCGGGAGGAGGGGAAAATCTCAGGGTGGCCCGAACCTCCCTGAAATAAAAAAAGCCCATCGGAGGGGGCCCGCTTGGATTTGCAAAATCTTCACGTTATCGCGCGGGCCTCATGGGAATCCTACAGATTTTCGCCCGTGATTCCCGCTATACATTTCACTGACACCTTGAGCACAACAGTCAGTGCACACTGAGTTCTTACATACCACCCGCACTTGTCTTCGATAAAATCTGAAATCAGGTGGATTCAGCATGACTGATTAAGCCTGCAGTCTGAATCCACCTGTAGGCCGCTGTTGCAACAGCTAAGAAATTTACACTGCTCGTAAACAGTCTGTATGTAACTCGGAACGGGATTCCAGTTCATTCGTGTATATTTATTCATCATATTATGCAACGTTAAAGTCATTAAAAAATATTAAAAAAAATAAAATGCTAAACATGTAATAAGTGCCAGAAAATAATAATATGCTGTAATATTTAGTGTACCTAAATACGACGTGAACCCTAGAATACAAAGTTGACGATGCGTCGTTGGTTGGATCACTTGTTTGTTCCTGACATTTTTTTCTCTACAGAATTTTAAAGTGAGTTTGACATGCACTTTTTCTTCAGGAAGTAAGTTAAAAATTTGTTTGTCGTTATTGCGATTTCAAAAGTTGATTTGTGTCTAAGAGTAAAAATATTTAATATTATTTTCATCATTTTATTCCCAGTTTTATTACTCAATCTATTAGTAGGACGTGATTTCTCGTCGCGGTGCGGAAGACTTTTATGAATGAAAGCATAATGTTCGTGCAAAACCATTCATCACACAAATGTCAGTTCTAAAGTATAATGTTGTAAATTTATTTTTAATTATAATAATTTTTACAATTTTTTTTTCTGAAAACACAAGCTAACGCATCAATTTTTGGTGACAATTTTTTGTAATGTATGTAAATCTATTAATTATGTAGAACATAATTAAAAAATAAAAATAAATGTTTTAAACAGAATTGACGATTGTTTGTATTTAATGGATATGGACTGGATCGCAACACTAATTTAATGTTTCAAGTTAATAAACACTGTCAGGAAGCAAGCAAGGCAATATGAGAACATTATCTTTTGGTTGAATGTAGCGAAAGGGAAAAACAGTCACCTTTCTTGCCACGATCTTGTTCGCAGATAACGCAGGTATAAGTAGTAAATGGACTCCACACAATCACAACCCTCCCATTATTCCGCCCCCCTCGCTGAAACGCCCTCTCCCCCCTCCTCCGCGGCGCAGGCGACAGGCTCAGGTATATCGCCACGCCCAACCACTGGCAGTAGCACGTGGTCAGTGGCCCACCGCGCTAAACATTTTTACTAGGGAGGCCCCTTAATGAATGGTATCAACTTAGTTTGGAATGTGTACACAGTCAATATATTATGATTCATACAGTCACTTATAACACAAAGGTGTTGAATACATAAATTCCTGGTCTCATCTCTGTAGTACACACAGAAGGGATGAAGTGTGGCCTGAGAGTTGATCCAGTGATAACTCTGGATCTCATCTTGTATGATAAATGTGATGTTTTCAGAGAAATCACCAATCACTACACATTCATCACTTTTATTTTCTTTCTGTGTTTTCAAATACTGTGATTGACTATGTGAGATAAAATGATGTTTTTTCAACACCATTAGTTTACTAGCAAATGTTTCTTTGAATTCAGCATATGTTTCAATGATAGTAACAAAACTGAAATTATCCACTGCTGATATGTTATATCATCATCTTCATCACAGTAACAGTTCAATGTTTCATCTAAATTCAAGGATGCTATTCCGGGACACTTAGCACATTCCGCAAACATACAGTTTTCACTGTTCAGATCACACACAATTTTTTCAAGAAGGATCTTAGTCATCTATTTTAGCTGCTATTGTCATTAGTTTGAAATTTTGGTGAATTGAACACACACAAACAGAATGAGTGCCACTCGCTCCAGCCAGGATGCACACTTTGGGCGTAGAGAACAGAATGTTGAAAATCCCATCTTTAGTGATGAATGTTCTTCTTTAAACTTTCTGTATAGTTCTTTTAAATTGCATAAGATTAAATATTTTTGCTTTAGTTCTTTTTTTCCATTTTCAAGACAAACTGATTTAGTATCCTTCATTCCAGGACACATTCTGCTAACTTCATCACTTTCATAAAATTCAACAGCCAACTCTAGTTTCTTTGGACAGTTTTTTCCCTGATTTCTTAGATGTAAGCTGTGGAATGACACCATGTTCCTGAACTATTTTGTGGGTTTTTCTAACTAGGTATTCACTCACACTTAACTCTTGTGTAGTTTTTTTATGGACCAGCTCTTTGGTACTACACTTATAACTTGTATCTTCTCATTATTGGATGTGGTGGTCATTATTCTTCGCTTTAGATCTTCAACAAGATGTAAGTCTTTTGTCGCAGTATCAACAATCTTCAGTTTTAATTCTTCTTCCTTATCTTGAAATTCACAGCTGATGTTAAAAGTGTCACTTAATTTTTTCTAAATCGCACCAGAAAATTTGCTTACAGTTCACTTTACTTCTAGGTGTTTCTTTTCAGCACTAAGTTTCATTATTTTAGTAGGCGAAACTCCTAAAACAGAGCCTGTGTCATTGATAGATTCCACGACAATTTCAGGTGAAAGGAATGGTTCTTCATCAACACTTTTTCCAACATCAAAGTTCTCATAATCACTACTTGAAGGTGTTGAGAGTTTTTTATGGCAAGAGCAACAAACAAATTTACCAGGAATCAGTGTGGGCCATCTTTCAGACAACGCTAGGGTTATTTCCCTCAACTGTTTTTTTAATAACTTTTTTATGGAATGAAAATGGATCACAACACAAATTTCCAAACAAATGATGGTATTTCTCCAAATATTTCTTTTCGTAATAAGTACACACACTAGCTAAACAATCTATTTTAACTCTTTTTCTGAGAAGGTAACGTTGTGATTCATTTAATTGTGATGCAGTCTATAATTCTGACTTTCCATAGGACTGATTTTCACAGCATTCATTTGTAACCGTTCCCACAGAGCACTTCATGTTTCTTGTAATATTGTTACTATATATTCATTTTAAAAGTATGTATATTTAGAAACCAGTAAGAAAACCTAGTTGACATTTAAGAAAGCTACTTCACTGCAGAACTTCACACAATTGCAAATAACAAATGAAAAAACATACGTAGCTGCTTAGGATAAAAAAAAAAACAGGAACACATCTTCATTCTTTGAGAACACACAGGACTGAACTGGTTGGCATTGTCTGTAGACATGTTACAACTTGCCAGCCTTATCATTAAACTAGCCTTGCTTGTTAGAACATGCACATCCATGTCTCCTTACACAGACGTGGGTATCTGAAGTGTACAAGTGAATATCAAACAGTGTAAAGAATGTTAGTAGGGGGAGCACGCCGGTTCTGGGACAGTGTCAACAAAGCGACAGGTGCACCTGCACCTGTCGTGCACCTGTTGTGCACCTGTCGTGAACAGGTGCATGTGTGACAGGTGCATGTGTGACAGGTGTTTTTCCTGACAGGTGCTTGTCTGGGTTGGTGACGTCACGTGGAGGGTGGTTGGATGTATTGATCGTGAGCCAACTTCGGTAGGATCGATATATCTCGTCGGGTAACTTCGGGCGTGTTCGTTGCGGAGGGGGAGGTGGAGGGTGAGGGGGTGTGTGTGTATGTTTCTAAATGAGGGGGCTAGGTAGCGCTAGTGTCGCGCCCCGGAATTATTTTTACAAGTATAAAAATGTGAGGGGTGACGACGGTTGGATTCGAACCTTCGTTTCTGGATCGTTAGTCTGTCATGCTAACCACAGGACCACGAGACCATATTGGAGAAAATAATTTCAGATGTTGTATATATATGCTTATAAAATATTTATTTTTTTAAAAGAGAAGGTATATATATTTTTTTATAGTGCTAGTTCTGCAAATTTAAAAACGGGCGGCCGCCATGTTTATTTTTTTATAGTGCTAGTCGGCCAATTTAAACGGCGGGAAATTTAAAAAAAAAAAATGTATAGTGTCGGCTGCTAGTCTGCCGCCATGTTTTTTTTTATAGTGCTAAGCGGGAAAATTAAAAAAAAACGGGCCGGCCGCCATGTTTATTTCAACATTGGAAAAAAAAATAATAATTTCGACTGCTAGGAAGTAACCAGAACAGACAACTTTAGAAAAAAAAATTAAATAATATTATATATATGTATGACAATCGATTGCTGAAAGTCGCCATCTTGTAGTACAGCATACCAGGCCGCCGTCTTGTAGCATAGCACACCAGGCCGCCATCATCTTGTAGCACAGCATACCAGGCCGCCATCTTTTTTTTTCTTCCCCATTTATAGTCATTGTTTTTTTTTTCATTTCTCTCAAGTTTGAATATAAAAGAAAGTATTATTTCGTCAGCCACTACTCTATGACTATAGTAGTAGTAGTAGTAGTAGTAGTAGTAGTAGTAGTAGTAGTAGTAGTAGATGCCAAATTTTGAAAAAACACACACACTGAAGTGTAGCCATGTTTTCTTATAGTACTAGACCAGTATAGTCATAGTATGCTTAATTTGGTGTGTAGCATGTCTGTCTATAATAATAATAAATAAAAAAAGCTATAGGCATTACTTATGTTTATAGCGTGTTATGATAAAAAAAATTATACTTTACGTATTTCAGCAAATTAAAACTAGGATATGGGGGGGTTTTGGTGGTGGTGTGTAGTAGGTGAAAAATATTATAGTATGTATGGCGCCACCGGTTGCCGGCTCAAGATTGGGATTGACTAATCGATTGTGAGCCAACTTCGATAGGATCAATAAAAAAAAGTATGCTTATTACGTCACTTGTCATTTAAAAGAAAAGGTATTGTGCATTTATAGGCATATATATATATATATATATATATATATATATAAATTAAAATATATGTTTTCCCAAGGGGTGTTGGAGCCGCGCAGACGACGATGGCGCGTACTCCCAACGGCCCTTTCGTTCGTCCCCCCCAGTGTAAATTAAATAATGACTCAGACAGCCAGGTGTCCGCATAGGGGACGCCGCTCGCAGAGGGGTGCCGGCTGCAACCGAAGACCGCTTCGAACCCTCCGTCCCCCCATTGTCAATTTTTTTTATTTAAATAATGACTCATACACTGGCAGCTGTCCGCTCGCAGAGGGGTGGCGACCGCCGCAGCCGAAGAGAGTTTAAATGTAATTTCTTCCAAAGTTAAAATATATATATATTTTTTCCCCAACACTTAAAAAAAAAATATTACGTCTATCTGGTGTGTTAGTTACCTGTACCTGCCATTTTATTAATACCAGGTAAAAGTAACTTGTAATAATAATAATAATATTTTGCCATAGTCTCGGAAAATATTACGTCTATCTGGTGTGTTAGTTACCTGTACCTGCCATTTGATTAATACCAGGTAAAAGTAACTTGTAATAATAATAATATTATTTTTGCCATAGTCTCGTTTACGTAAATGTTTCTGTTCAACTATAATGTATGTATGTATATATTATTTTTTCACACAGCAGTTTTTTTTTACGAGTAGCGCATTGCTACAAAAATTATATTAAATAGTACGTTTATTTTTCCAAACAAAAACAGAGTTTTAAACATTAACAGCAGTCTACCATGACCGCATAGTTCTTTACACGTATTACCAATTTTCTGCATACTAAGTTCACTCCATCAGTCTTCCAGATCGCTTCTAGAAATCCATGTTTTTACTGATTCTGGGAATCCCTTCCAGCTGACTAGAAGACGTGTAGGAAGTCGCTTGTGGATTTTATTAATTAAATAAGTGTCTATATACTTCGTCACTTGAATTTCTTGAGAATAAAAACCGCCCTTGATTTCATTTCCATCTAGATCAGACAAGTAGTATGTTCTAGGATAACTGTTGCGTATTTTTATCACCTTAAAAATCTCGTGGGACCAATTTACGGAATAACCTTTTGCAAATAAATCCTTATTTCGTGAGATACGTACATGATCTCCGACACTAGCTTTAAGTCGCCTGTGATCTATTTTTTTCACAACATTGTAAACCGTTTTAAGAAGAGAATTATCTTTCACCTCGTTGGGGCTCATACCGATAGTCCTATGAAATCTGCCGTTGTATATTTCCATAACTTTTGGTAAGAGCGGTAGACATTTATAGTTTCCCTTAGCGCTCATTTCCGTAAACAAAAGCGATTTTAAACTTCTAATGAAGCGTTCAACTACCGAGGCCTTCAGCTCGCTGTTGGTTGAATAATGGTTGATTCCGTGTTCTTTCATCAATGTCTGAAATCTTCTGTTATAAAATTCGGTACCGCGGTCTGAGTGCACGTGAGTGAAAACTCCAGAATTCTTTAGAATACGTTTCATAGCTAAAGCCACAAGCTCCGCAGTTTTTTTCAGTACCGGAACCGCGTAAGCCCGCTTGGAGTAAACATCAATCGCAACCAATATATATCTGAATCCTTTATTCGCACGGTGATAAGGTTGCATTTCCACCAAATCGATCTGTAAAAGATCGCCGAGACCATTAGTGATTACACGTCTCCGAGGAAAGACTTTGCGTGCACTTTTGTGAAGTTCAAACGCAATACCGCGTCTGGCAGTCATTTTTTTTTTTTACTTAATTTTTTTTAATGTAGCCTGATTCAATGAGTTCTTCTAGTATGGCCAACACTTCATTGGAATGGCTCGTGTTCCCGGATTGTTGCGATGCAAGTAATAATCTAAGCCGATCACATAATTCATTTACCGAGTTCCAGTAAACATATTCCTTTCGACGATTTAAATCTAGTTTTTCAACTAAACCACTGCCTTCATGGGAAGCAATGACAGGACAAAGATCCTTAATGAGCCCGAACTTTTCATGATCGGTGTTTTTATATCGTTTAGATGATGCATCATTCCTCTTATAACACGCGCTAGTAGACCTCAGCAAGCGTGTGTATTGACGCAATGCAGCTTCTGAATACACCTTAGGTTCTTTCGAAAACAATAGCTCATATAATCCCGGCGAAGGTTGTATTATTTCATCATCTATGCGAAGTAAATTATTAGGTAGGAAAAAAACTTCCGTATTTCCCAAGAACCAGCGATTCTTGCGTTTGTAAATTCCGTAGGTCGTATCGTTTATTTTAGAATTGAATGCGGTTAGGTAGGACCGGGCTTCCTCACCCAACGGCTCACGTGACGCAGCAGAGCGTTTACCTGAATGAACAATCAGTGGTAAATCATCATCATCATCTTCTTCTTCACCTTCGCTGGAGAAAGTCTTAATCTCAGGTTTAGCGATAGGTGTAGCTGATTCTTTTTTCACCTCCGCCGATAAATTATCCGCGGCAGCAGAAGAACTGTCGAGACGCGATGTGATCGGTTTGGATACCTGTTCATTAACTGCATCCCGCGCCAGGCGCGCGCGTTTGGCCAGCAAATATTTTTCACGAACGTTTTGTATGACGTGATGGAGCTTTCTTGCTTCTGAAGCCATGACTGACTCATGTCAGCGTAAATAGAGGCTTTTATACATTAATTATGCCTTTGAAGCTCAGTAGCTGTAGTGGGTATAATGGGAAGCTCAACCGGTAGGGTAATATGCGGAAGCGGATTTGAAGATGGCTTACACCAGACAAATTCACCGACGAACCTCTTAAAACCAGAAGCGATACAGATGGTACACCAGACAAATTCGGTGACTGACCTCTTAAAACCGGAAGCGATACAGACGGTGACTGTGCCGGCTGGTTTTCAGGTCTGTCCGCTAGCTTCCTTCCCAATAGTTTATACAATAGGTCTAGACGATTTCTCATTGCATTCAAGCTTTGATTAACGATATGTGGAAACTGAGAACATGAATTAGCTCCACTAACGAGACTATCAACTTTAGCCTCAAAACTCGATAGAGACTCCTTAATAAATTTAGCAGTATCTTCGCGTAGAGAACTCATCAAAGTATTAATTTGAAATTCCATACCGGACACTATTTCCTTACTTACAAGCTTCGGTTGCTCGCCCACGAGTGTTAAAAACTCTGTAAACGTCGCGCGATCCGTGGCATCAACCTGCCTTAGGTACGCAGTCGTATCAGATTGTTTTTCGTTTGTAGACACCAAAGCATTTTTGATTGCTTCAAAGTGTTGTTTGTGTATATATAAATCCTCGTTGTGTTTAGTCAGAAAAAGATTCTTTAGCTCGCTAAAGTTCCTATTGCAACCACCACTTGACAGAGCCTTCAACAGCTCTAGAATCTTGGCAAATGACTCGCGCGTATCGCTATCTGCCTGACGCAAGTAACTTCCCATTCCCCTCTGCAAGTCACGTGACGAGCTAACGAGATCCTTCACATCAGTAAAAATAACTTTCAGCTCATCACTACTTACAGATACCAGATTTTTCAACTCGTTTAAAACTTCCTTCTCGGGTAAATTTCCTCGAATTTTATCTAAAACATCTGTACTTTTCTTTTCAAACTGATGTAGATACGTTAGCAAATTGTTATTAAGATCCTGTGCGTATGAGAGACTGTTTTTTAGTAGACCAAAGTCTTTTTCTAAATTATTCGCCATCGTACTAATTGCATGTGCGGTGGCACCGGAAGCTACATCTACGTAATTCTTTGTGGCAGCATCTGCCGCGTCACGTGGATCGCCTACACCGCGCAAACGTTTCCCGCCAACCTGACAGTGCCCATCTTCCGTAAGAGTCAGACATGACTGTCGCCGACGTTTATTACCGCCGCTCCCAAATTTGGAGATGCCCAAGTTCATTCTTCACGAAGGTAACACTATGAAGTGATCGAAGCCACAGCGATAACGACCTTTTTGTAGAGGAAAATCCTTACCTATTACTAGGAAACCATAACCATCATTGCTATTCCAACAGCGAGCACAAACATCTTTAAATTTATCGAATGACATGTCGGTTGTGACGTGCTCGTGGTAAACATGTTGAAGATTTAGAAGATCCATTTTAAATAAAATTATCAAATTAGCATTATCCCGAACCAACTGTTTTCGGGTTTGGCTATACGTTTGAATTAAATAAAAACAATCGCACAATAAATGTCGCCCCATGGAAAAATACTGTTGAACTATTGCCTGTTTTTCGCACCCGATGTCATCGAAAATTATAATCGAATTGGGTAGCACTTTGCTTGGCGGCACTACCTCTTCATTTTCACGAAATAGAAAAAATTTAATACCTTGAACATGAGACAATACCTGCGCCAAACGTTTATATTTTGGTTGTTCTATGCTCTTGCTATACAAATAAATATTCTCGAAACGCACTCCGTTAGGATGTTGTATAAGCGAAAGTAAAATACATGTTTTCCCGCTGTTTGAAGGTCCGGCAATTATACATCTTATGGTATTCGGCAACAGCGGTCCGTGGCATTGTTCCCGTTTGCTTATAAAATCATCGTGAATAATTTCGATCGGAAGACTGTCATGTTGAGGGATTACTTCCATCGTTACAACTGAAGCGTAAAAAGTATAAAACCGTCTTATTTATACCCCCCAAAGTCATTAAGCTGATATGCGTCGTACTGGAAGGAGGGTGAAGGGTAAAGGTCTTATTAACTCTGCCATAAATAAATTACCTTTCGAGCTACATTTGCCAACTTATCAGTACTGTGGGCCCGGTACAAAACTTGAAAAACGTTTAGCACGCGGAGACCCAGGCAAAAATCAATTAGATAGAGCGTGCAAAGAACACGATATTTCATACGCAAATAGTAACGATTTGGAGAACAGACATCAAGCGGACCGTATTTTAGCACTTAAAGCTAAACAAATTGCACAGAACCCTCAAACTAAACTAGGTGAAAAGATCGCGGCTTGGAGCGTAAGTAAAATAATGAGTGTTAAGCGTAAACTAGGAGCCGGAATAAGAATCGCAAAGAAAAAAAATAAGAAAAATAAACGTGATAAAAAGGGCGGTGTTATACCATTTCTATTTCCAGCTCTGGCAGCGCTCGGTTCTTTGATCGGAGGCGCAGCCGGAATCGCAAAGAGCGTGACAACCGCTAATAATCAGACTAAATTGTTGCAACAAAATGCACAACATCACAGACGTATTCAGGCCTTAACAAATCGAAGCAAAAATGGTGCGGGGCTTTTTTTACGACCATTCAAAGCCGTTGGGAGAGGCGTGGGAGGACGCAGCTGCCGCAACCGCCGCAGCAGCCGGAAGCGAAAAGGGGGAAAGGGAAGGGTGGGACGCTATTAACCCTCCTGCCACACGACCCCACGCGGGGAAGGGTCGCTCTCGCCGCAGCGACTAAGAAAGCAGTAAAAAAAAAATGAGGAAAGGGTGATTGTAGCCTTGCCTCACATACCGCTAACTACGACGGATTTAGAAAATGCGGTATTCAAGTTGAAAATAAAAAATTTCCGAGGTGTTTTCATGAGAGATAACTTACCTTTAAAACCGAAACAGTACGAGTGCGGGATAATTAATCTAGACGTATCGACAGGAAAAGGAACTCACTGGGTTGCATATAAAAAGTCTGGCAGCACTGCGCTGTATTATGACAGCTATGGCGACCTCAGACCGCCTCCGGAAGTAAGAAAGTACCTGAAAGGCACGATGTTAAGTTACAATTACGATAGACAACAGACGATCAAATCGTGGAATTGCGGTCATTTATGTTTAAGATTACTCGTGTCCGCGTATAAGAAGCAAAATAAATAATTTCAAACAGCACATATACACCAGCCATTGACGCGTCCAGTCTATACCAGAGGACAACCTATCCTGGTGATCCATACTGTAGTGCAAGCTAACCTGAAATGTCAATTTCACTTATATTAGCGGGAAAAAATTCTGAATTACGGTCCGTATATTTTCCACCCCTTGACCTTACGAATGGAGAGTGGCAGATTGGGCTAATCGACTTTCAAACATACCATTCCATTCCGAACGTTGACGAAAAAAATAACAAATTCAGTTTTTCGAAAAACAATGGTCCTGTGTCTCAAATTATTCTTCCCGTCGGAAGTTATGAAATTTCAGATTTGGAAAGTTACATCGGAGATCTGTTACCACACGATGCGACATTTATTTTGAGAGGCAACCCTAATACATTGCAATGTAATATGCATAGTAATTACGATATCAATTTTACAGGAAGCGATACGATCGGAAAAATGCTCGGTTTTGAACCTAAAATTTACGTGGCAGGTCGAATGCATGAGTCAACACAACCGGTCAATATTTTCCCTGTATCGGTCATACGTATAGATACAAATATCGTGGGCTCCAGCTATTTAAACGGACAACCTAGCTGGAGCATACACGAGTTTTACCCCAGCGTCCCGCCTGGTTATAAGGTCATCGAAGTACCTAAATCTGTCATATACGTTCCGGTGATCGTTAAACGAATACACGAGTTGTCTGTGAGGATAGTCGACCAAAACGGGAAGCTCATCGATTTTAGAGGCGAAGAAATAACGTTACGTCTGCATTTAAAAAAAATATGGGAGTGAATTACTTTGGCATTCATAAAGGCTCCAGCGGTTTCCAAGGCAGACCCAGTAGTCAGCGAGACGCCAAGCGGTTAACACGTAAAAATATACGCTTTCTCAAGAAACTAGGATTCAAAGTATTCCAAAATGGATTCCAGCATTCTCCAAGTCGACCAGCCAATTCAATTTGAAAATGATATCACGAAAACGGAAATACATAGCTACCGGCCATTCATTTCGGGTCCTTATGATTTAAATTCCGAGATACGTATCGCAATCCAGAATTCTGATATTTATTGTCTGCCTTGCAAAAGCCTGTTAAGAATCCGCGGAAAATTCGTCAAACCGGATGGCCAGGCCGCTACATACGCAAAAATTGTCAGAAATGGGATTTTACACATGTTTAACAGAATTGCGTACGAGGTAAATAATTTACAGATAGATGAATGCCGCGACGTTGGATTAGTCACTACGATTAAAAACTATCTTTCGCTAACGCCCAGTGAAAAAGCCGTTTCCAAGATGGCCGGCTGGGGCTTGACTGAAGACTATAGTGTACCCATTAATGCAAACGGCGATTTTGAAATATGCGTGCCTTTGAGTAGTCTCATGGGATTTTTCGAAGATTATAAACACGTTTTAGTTAACGTTCGACAAGAATTAGTGTTACTTGTTTCAAACTCTCAGAACAACGCGGTGTTAGACACGGCAGCGCAACCGTTGCCTGTGACACTAACACTCACGAGCATCGATTGGCTAATGCCTCATGTAACCGTTTCTACCGCACAGAGGATTCGTTTGCTTAAAATGGTTGAAAAAGGAAAAAACATAGACATTGCTTTCCGATCCTGGAGCCTCGAAACGTATCCGGCCCTGCCGCAATCTCAATCGGTACATTGGTCCGTGAAAACATCATTTAATACGGAAAAGCCTAGATATATAATAGTCGCATTTCAAACGGGTAGGCAAAACAACGTCGCCGGTGATAAATCAAAGTTTGATCATGTTGACATTAAGAATGTGAAAGTTTTTTTGAATTCGGAATCCTATCCGTACACAAACCTGGATAGTAATTTTCCTAATGATAGCTATCTGCTGGTGTATAACATGTACGCGGAATTTCAAGACTCATATTACGGTCGTCAATCATCACCACTTCTCGATCCGGAGAAATTTAAAGATATGGCTCCTCTCTTTGTGTTTGATGTGTCTAAACAGAACGATAAGATGATTGGAGGAGTCGTGGATTGTAGAATAGAAATTACAACGAGAAATATTCCCGTCGGCACTCAAGCATTCGCACTAATTCTGCACGATCGATTGGTTTCGTATAACCCGAGAGACAAATCTATTAAAATTCTAATGTAATGTAAGTGATAACGCAGTCTTCCCTGGGACGTCATGCTGTATGCCAACCTCCAGGGATGCTACTCTCAGCACGGTTTCGTCTTAAAAGAGATAAGCCTGGCTAATGACGAAGGGGAGATAATTACGAGAACATTTCAGCCGCCATACTCGTGGAAGTACCTCCACAGAAATTACCAGAGAACAAATTCTTGGTTAACTAGACATTTCCACGGCATCCACTGGGATGACGGTCTGTTTCCGTATACTTCGTTGCAAAACATCCTGTCAGGACACATCAGCGGAACCGTAATGGTGGCAGGCGTAGAGCAAAAAAGGTGGCTTGCAAAGTTGTGTAAAAAACATGTTAATATTCAGGATGCTCAGACCGAGCTCGGATGTCCGTCACTGAAAGAACTGAATAAAATGTATACGCAAGATAATAGCCGTGCACGGCCCGTTACGTCACGACATAACGCCGCGCTGCTTAGGGCTTGGGCGTTGGAGAATTGCCAAGCGACGCCAGACCGTGCTTGCTTCCCCCCCGATACAATAAATTGAAAGCGTCGCTCGTGGGGAGGGGGAGCCCGGTGGGGTGGGCACCCTCGGTGTTATAGCGTCGCTCGTAGGGATGGGGGAGCCCGGTGGGGTGGCCACCCTCGGTGCTATAAATGTAACGCGTCGTTCGTAGGGGAGCCTTGTCACCCTCCAAGCCACTCTTCGTACAAATGCAGTTTAATCCGGAAACGCTGTATCGGGATGTGTTGCTCGGCTGTGGTCGCGTGAACTTCGAGACGGCGGACGGTCGCCAGTGGTTGCACGTGTGCACAGCGTTGGGACACCTGGTTCGCGAGGACGCAGACAAGGAAGTGATAAGAGCTGCCTTGCACTCAGCAAAACTGCAGCGTAAGACTCCTACGGCCGGACACACACCTCCCATGCTCTCCGGAAACTCTGCTCGTCGAGGCCGCAAATGAGGTGGTGCAGGTGTGGCCCGGCCAGGAGCAAGGTTTTGTTGAGTTCGAGGTGCTTCGTCCCAACGGCACGGTGGTTGCCTGGAGTGAATCGTGTGATTCGTTCACACACGCAACATTCCTCGACGGGGGCAACCACTCGTGGAGTGTGCCGTGCAACCCGGACATCTGCGACCTGCACACCGCGGACGGCTCCGACGACGAGGAGGAGGAGGACGGCCTCCGTCGCGGCTAGACATCTGCCGCCAGCCGCCAGCCGCCCGCCAGCTGCCACCCGCACGCCCGCCAGCTTCCACCCGCCCGTCTTCGCCAGTAACAGCTCCGGTGAGTGACGTCCGCCATGTTCCCACCCATCTGGGGTCGAGACCCCATCAAGACCAAGAGGGAAAAGTCTAGACACATCCGCGGGCCGTATCCCGCAGGCTTAAGACTAGCTTCCGGTGAACATCTGGACGTTCCCATGCCGCTGTTCGAGGATGTTCGTTATTTAGATACGAACCCAGAACAATTGTCAGATGATGGTTTTATTGATAATGAAAGTGACCGAAACTTCTATGACATTCCTATTTCTTTGGCTTCGCGCCGATGGCGAGAAAAAGCGAAGAAACACAGAATAGCGGATCCTAGGTTAACTCACACTTTACCGCAGCTAATGTACGACTGTCAAGAAACTAGATATCTTTACGTGCATTCTAGCCTGCACTGTGTCGAATACCGTGTTAGATATTACGACATTGAGAAGGATTGTGAACGTCTGCCTGTATACTTTGAATCGTGTCGCGATAATATCCATTATCGCATGTGTTGGGATAAATCATTCCCATATACTACCATGAGACTGTTAACATCATTTCACTGTGAAGATAAGAACTGTTACGTGCACTTATGCCATCCGCTGGCTAAACATCCAACAACCGTTGATGAACTCAGGACCTCTAGAGTTAAAAATGATGAAACTTTCATAGAGCGCTGTACCGGAACTGATCATTGTCGGAAGAAAACGTACAATGTTTTGTTGGGAGACGGTGACGACCTGAACACACCGTGTGTAGGACACCTATGTCCTATTTACCGTGCAAAAGTAATAAAAGAGTCAAACTTTTCAGTGTCTAAATCATTACATCTTGCGCCCTATGTCGGATTCAAGCTATCGACGAAACGTAAACTTTTTTAAAAAATAAAATAAACAAACCATGAACTGTTGTGATTCAGCGTGTTGTAACACCCTCTGTGAATACATTGCAAGTTTATTTATGGAAGCCATACGTATAATTGCTAAAAGACAAACAGAGTCTCAGCTCAGTGTGGAGTGAGCCTCGGTCGAGTAAACATGTCGTTTAATCCGGGTAACCATTATGAAAACCTGTCTCGTGGTTTATCAGTGGTGGAGTTCTCAATCTGGAATAATGGCATCCTGAAGAACTATGTGGAGAGTTGTGACGGTCACTTTCACACTGTTCAGATTATAAACCCGGACACTAACGATTTACCCCTGGAAGTTAATCAGTGCAATTCGTACGGACGTTGTGCAGTTAATTACATGCGAAAAGACACGCCATTGCCTTGCAGTGTCAACGAAGTCTACAATCACGCCTTGCAAATGCCAGAACTGCATTCACCCGACTGTGCATCAGCTATCATCGAGCCTGCGAAACCAGCGCGCAAGAAATGTCAGCGGAGAGCGCCCGCAACGTATGCACCGCGCAAGACTCGAACCCGAGACCTCAGCCATCTGGGACCCGTCAGTCAAGATGGTGATCACAACGTTCAGCAGAACCAGCACGAAAGAGACCTAAGCAATGCCAAAATAGCCCTACGTACTGTACTCATAGAAATGTATAACAAACTGTAAGTTTTATGACTTGTGCTTTATTAATTTAATACGTGGTTTTTGTGGAGAAAACCTCTTCATATCAATTATTTGTTGTAATTTAAAACACACATAAGTGTGGTATAGTATGAAAAGTTTTATACGTAATTTTGGACTCTGATTAAAGAGTCATAATATATTTTTTTTAATTTAATACGTCGTTTTGTGAAAAAACGTTTTAATGTAATTTTATTGTTGTAATTTAAAACACACATAAGTGTGGTCTATTATGAACAGTTTTATAAGTAATTTTGGACTCTGATTAAAGAGTCATAATATTTTTTTTAATTAATACGTCGTTTTGTGAAAAAACGTTTCAATGTAATTTTATTGTTGTAATTAAAAACACATATAAGTGTGGTCTATTATGAACAGTTTTATAATTAATTTTGGACTCTTATTAAAGAGTCATAAATTATTTTTTTTTTAATTTAATACGTTTTTGTGAAAAAACTCTTCATGTAATTTGTTATGTGTATAATTTATTTATTTATTGTATGAGGAGTGGTTTGAAGAGTGACTTTTGAATAAAAACTGTAAATGTTATTACTTGTTATATTATTTGAATACTAGCCTGTTCATTGTGTTACTGGGGTGAGATCCGTCTGGAGGGAGGGGTGGTAAGTTGTAAAAAAAAATTACCAGACGCAACGCGCTGCGGCGTGAGGGGTTCCCAGAGTAAAAAAAAAAAAAAAAACGCTGGCAGCCATATTGCCACATTAGTTAAATATATAAACGCCACAGACTGTGAGGGGCCACAGTCTCTGATCAGTCGCCGCCGCACTGCTGCTACCTCAACGAGCAGAGCTGCGCCTCCTGTTTTTTCCAGCAAAGGTAAGATAGATAGATACAATTTTCTGTAAATGTATTTACTAAGCTGTTTGAAATGTTAGGATGATATTATTATCATCTTGAATGGAAATATTCTTTTTTTCATTTAACGTGAAAATAATATCTTACTAAGCTGTTTGAAATGTTAGGATGTTATTGTTATCATTTTGAATGGAAATATTCTTTTTTTCATTTAACGTGAAAATAATATCTTACTAAGCTGTTTGAAATGTTAGGATGTTATTGTTATCATTTTGAATGGAAATATTCTTTTTTTCATTTAACATGAAAATAATATATTACTAAGCTGTTTGTAATGTTAGGATGATATTATTATCATTTTGAATGGAAATATTCTTTTTTTTTTTCATTTAACATGAAAAATAATATATTACTAAGCTGTTTGTAATGTTAGGATGATATTATTATCATTTTGAATGGAAATATTCTTTTTTTTTCATTTAACATGAAAAATAATATTAAACTTCAACTTTCTTCACCTTTTACTACCACACAATTTTTTCGCATTTACCATCTATAATTTATTAACGTTTCCTACTTCATTAATACGTAAATGTTTTTTTTTTTTTTAGAAAATATTTCCATCTAGAGATATTCTCTAAAAAAAAATTTATTTTAAAATCTTGCAAACGGATGGGAGATGTCGTGTACAATCTATCATAGTTTTCTGAAGAAAAAAAAATTAATTTAAATTTATTATGTCAAACCCATACTCCATAACTACGTCTACTAAATTGTATTCTTTTCTTTTTGTTTTAGCTTTGTGCTCACTGTTGAACGTAATTTCCCTCTCTCTCTCTCCCTTTATTTTCTATCTCTTTTCTCTTAATATGTCTTCCCGTTCTTCTTCCCCCGAGGCAAAGCGACTCCGTCTTAATGAAGCTGGGCCTTCTATCCCTGACTCTCGCGATGGTGGGCGGGGGTCAGGGGTGGAGTTGGCGCAGGGGCCCGACGTCTTGCCTCGCCTGGAGGGTGTTACCTTGAACACTGCATTTGCTAACAAGATAGTGGACTTTCGAATTGGAAATGATATTGAAAATGTCGATCGGGACTTGGACCGGTTTCTACAGAGATGTAGGGTTCCCTTTCTGGACTTAACTAACGAATTAATTCGCCCCTTTAAAGTTTACGTTTCACTCTCGGCTTCATTTGTTAAGGAATCTGCGGAGGGAAACGAGAGTGAAACTTTTCATTTCACAACTCATTAACCGCGATACTGCACTCTGATGAGGTAGGGGAAATCTACGATTCAACATTCATTCCGGAAATCAATAAACACGTTAGTGATTTCGGTGCGCATGGCAGTGGCTGGGCTCTAAAAAGATTGATTAACATGGATGTACATGTTTCAAGCTATAGAGTTTTCACGGTAGGCGCAGCGCACACGTAATTGCCGGCGTTTTTGTACAATAGGAAAGCTTGTGTTAACATTGAGTGTCCCGAGCAGCACTGTTTCCTGTATGCCGTCATGGCAGGTGTGTCGACGGTGGAAGGCAATGTTTCTCGAGCCACTTCGTATCCAAATCCACTCGTGTATTTTAATACGAATGGCTTGACGTTTCCCTCCACTCTGCATCAGATTAAAACATTTGAGAGGAACAATGATATTTCCATTAATGTTTACGCTTGCGTAGATTCTAAGGGGAATATCGTTGACGAATGTTTTAGTGGCAAATCTGAATCCTCGATCCAGCCTCTTCGCGTATCCTCTGAGCGAAGAGAGAGACATGTAAATATATTGGCGATTCGTTCGAGTGGTGCGACAGAGCACCTACATTTTGTTTACATAAAATCAATGTCCAGATTATTGCATACACAATTGTCCAAGACGCAACATAAGAAATGGATTTGCGAGCGCTGTCTTCAGTATTTTACAAGCGAAGACAGATTAAATTCACACAATGTTCTCTGCAGCCAGCATCAAGCAGTGCAGACCTGTTTCCCTACAGAAGAGAACAAGTATTTGCAATTTACAAACTTTGCAAAACAGGACCGCCTAGGCTTTATTGCGTACTGTGACACCGAGTGTTACCTGAAGCCTTTCTCCACCTGTTTGCCCGGTGACGAGTCTTCTAGCACTACGCGGGTAAACGAACACGTGCCTTATGCATGTAGCATTTTGTTAGTATGTGGGTACGATAGCTCTTTGACCAAGTATGTGCAATTCGAGGGTGATAATTGTATTGCTGAAATGATCGCAGAATTAGTTTCAATGACACAGTGGGTTTGCGATATTTATTCAAAGACCATTACTATTAAGACACCGACCCCGGCCGTCTCTGCAAGGCTTGCGAGTCAAACACATTGCCATATCTGTCAGAAGGTATTGGCTGGGCAGACGGTGCTCGATCACTGCCATTTTACTGGTGAAATACTTGGTTATGCCCATTCTAAATGCAACCTGGCTTTCAGGATGCAAAAGAATCAACTCGTCGCGGTTTTTCATAATTTGCAAAATTACGATGCCCACTTTTTAATGCAACATTTAGTTTCGCGGCGGATTGCACAGCCGGACGGTTCCTTCGTTGTGGAGAACCCCGGCAGTGTCAAAGTCCTTGGAGTTACAATGGAGAGCTACAAGTGCATTACAAAATACATACCCATTTCAGATAATGCGCAAGGAGGCATGCGCACTGTGCGTCTTAGATTCATAGATTCACTTAACTTTTTAAATTCATCTCTGGAAACTCTCGCTGGCAATCTCACGCCAGATAAATTGAAAGTCACCCGTTCAATGTTTCCAGATGACGCACAGTTTCAGTTAGCTACTCGTAAAGGTGTGTTTCCCTATGATTTTGTTAAATCTAGTGAACATTTGCAGACTGCCTCGCTACCATCAAAGGAAGCGTTCCATAACGTAATGAGTGGCACGGACGTGAGTGATCTGGACTATACTCACGCTCAAAATGCTTGGGACGTCTTCCATTGTGCCACATTGAAAGAGTACGCACTTAGTTATCTTAAGGTGGATACTTGTTTGCTGGCCGACATATTCGAGTCGTTTCGTTTAGTTTGCTTACAATATTATTTATTAGATCCTGCCCATTACATTACCGCTCCCTCGCTCGCATGGGATGCACTTTTATTTACAACCGGTGCGCGTCTTGAGCTGATAACCGACCCGGATATATACCTCTTCCTAGAGTCAGCCGTTCGTGGAGGTATAACAAACGTTAGTCTACGTCACGCGAAAGCCAATAATGTTCACATGTCCACTCACGACCCGAGCCTTCCGTCTTCGTACATCTGCTATTTCGATGTAAACGCTTTGTATGCTCACACAATGTTAGATAAACTTCCCGTGGGCAAATTTGAGTGGGTTCCCAGGGATGAGTATGCGAGTTGGGATTTCAACGCCATTGACATAGATGGCGATACGTCATATTTCGCGGAAGTGGATTTGACCTTTCCCGATGATTGTCACGACCGCCTATCAGATCTGCCTCTGGCCCCTGTGAATGGCGTACCGCCAAACGGGCGAATGAGTAAATTATTGTTAACTCTCGCGCCGCGTAATAATTATGTTGTTCATGCTAAAACACTGCGGCACTACGTTCGGTATGGGGCGGTCATCGGCCAGGTTCACCGCGTGCTGCGGTTTGAACAGGCGGCCTGGATGAAAGATTACATAACCTTTAATGCTGAGCGTCATGCCCAGGCTGCGAATCCCTTCGAAAAATCATTTTTTAAGTTACTATCGAATGCTGTGTACGGGAAAAGTTTAGAGGATTCTAGAAAACACAGAGACATTCGCATCGCTTCGTGTTACGAAAGTATTTATGGGGCAGCCGAGCTGATTGGTCGTCCGACATTCAAGGGTCGGCAAATCGTCGATGAAAATCTAGTTCTCATAGAGTTGCAGAAAGGTTCGATAACCTTCAATAAACCTTTGTACACGGGTGTCGCCATTTTAGATTTGTCAAAATTGATTTTATACGACTTTCATTATAACTACATGCAAAAAAAATTCCCTCCACAGTCTCTGCATCTCTTGTACTCGGACACTGATTCGTTAATTTACCACGTTCAGTGTGATAACGTTTACGATTCCATTCGACGCGACTTAGCTTCACGTTTCGACACGTCAAATTATGCGCCAGGTAATAATCAACGCTTCCCCTTAGTCAACAAGGGTGTAACAGGGGTTATGAAAGATGAAGCCGCTGGCAAGATCATTACAGAATACGTGGGTCTTCGCCCGAAACTCTACGCATACAAGATGGAGGATGGTTCTTGTATGCGTAAAGCGAAAGGAGTTAAGGCCAACGTAATCCGATCACTTCTGTTCCCTCATTACCTGGATTGCTTGCTTAAAAATTCACGGATTCTAGGCAGTCAATACCATTTCCGTTCGCGAGGCCACGCCGTGTTTACGGAGCGAGTGAACAAGGTAGCACTGTCTTCAGGAGACGATAAGCGTTGGCTTTCTGAAGACGGTGTCAGCACATTACCTTGGGGACATAAAAATCTGTGTCCTTTTAAAACTCGTGTCTCGCCCGATCCCTCCTAATCATTGTACATATTTCCATTTTTTTTTTTTCCCTCTGATTACGTTCACCAGTGAGACGAACACTGCTGACGTAACCTCCGAGCAGTGGTTGCAGGAACACAACAGCGCTCACCACTCCTCCCCTGCTCGGAGGGTTTTCAAGCGTGTATATATATGTGTGTGTGTGTGGGGGTTGAAGGCAAACAACAGCGCTTCTTCCGCCTCCCCCCACACACAAAAGAAAAAAAACTTAACCCGAGAGAGGTGTGTTCACCTGCCCCCACCGCGCCGCGCCATGATCCTTTCCATTATGCGTGTGGAGAGAAAAACCGTCGGTATGTTAAAGAAAATGTGTAGAGATGTTTTTGAAAAAAAATATATTCCCTATTACCATGTTAGCTTGCATATTATTCAATCTATCATGATTTAACGTAAAAATAAAAGTTTGTTTCAAGTTGCCTCTCAAAGTATATTCAATCTATCCTGATTTAACGTAAAAATAAAAATTTGTTTCAAGTTGCCTCTCAAAGTATATGCAATCTATCCTGATTTAACGTAAAAATAAAAGTTTGTTTCAAGTTGCCTCTCAAAGTATATTCAATCTTTCCTGATTTAACGTAAAAATAAAATATTCCCCTGTTTTTTTTTAAATTTATATAAATCGTCCTCTTGATAGGATGCCTGAAATTTGTGTGACGTTCTACAGATCTCCCCAACCCCAAGACAAATGGAAAGGATACCATCAGCGTTGGCGGCCTCCTTCTTCGAGGAAGAGGTGGAGGAGGGTGTGGGGACCGGTATACCAGCAGACATTGCGGCGGCCTTCTTCGCAGAAGACCTGCTGGAAGGGCCGTCGTCTCCCCCTCCTCCTCCAACACCGCCGGCCAAGACTTCGCCGCTGCTGTTGGTGGCGGGCCCCTCTGGGACATGTCCCTGGGGTCGGCCGCTAACAGCCGACGAACAAAGAGGGGTCCGGCTACCTGCTACGAAGCAGAAGGTGCCGGCTCTGCCTAGCGGCGAAGTCGTGGCCAAGCTGATGGCAATGGACGCCCAGCGGGGTAGGGGAGGGGGTAAAAAAAAAATTTTTTTTTAAACTAAGTAATATCGTTGTGTTGACTACATTATTTCAATACCCATTATGTGTTACTTGTGGCTGGTAACTTAGTATGCAGAAAATTGGTAATACGTGTAAAGAACTATGCGGTCATGGTAGACTGCTGTTAATGTTTAAAACTCTGTTTTTGTTTGGAAAAATAAACGTACTATTTAATATAATTTTTGTAGCAATGCGCTACTCGTAAAAAAAAACTGCTGTGTGAAAAAATAATATATACATACATACATTATAGTTGAACAGAAACATTTACGTAAACGAGACTATGGCAAAAATAATATTATTATTATTACAAGTTACTTTTACCTGGTATTAATCAAATGGCAGGTACAGGTAACTAACACACCAGATAGACGTAATATTTTCCGAGACTATGGCAAAATATTATTATTATTATTACAAGTTACTTTTACCTGGTATTAATAAAATGGCAGGTACAGGTAACTAACACACCAGATAGACGTAATATTTTTTTTTTAAGTGTTGGGGAAAAAATATATATATATTTTAACTTTGGAAGAAATTACATTTAAACTCTCTTCGGCTGCGGCGGTCGCCACCCCTCTGCGAGCGGACAGCTGCCAGTGTATGAGTCATTATTTAAATAAAAAAAATTGACAATGGGGGGACGGAGGGTTCGAAGCGGTCTTCGGTTGCAGCCGGCACCCCTCTGCGAGCGGCGTCCCCTATGCGGACACCTGGCTGTCTGAGTCATTATTTAATTTACACTGGGGGGGACGAACGAAAGGGCCGTTGGGAGTACGCGCCATCGTCGTCTGCGCGGCTCCAACACCCCTTGGGAAAACATTTATTTTAATTTATATATATATATATATATATATATATATATAATGCCTATAAATGCACAATACCTTTTCTTTTAAATGACAAGTGACGTAATAAGCATACTTTTTTTTATCGATCCTATCGAAGTTGGCTCACAATCGATTAGTCAATCCCAATCTTGAGCCGGCAACCGGTGGCGCCATACATACTATAATATTTTTCACCTACTACACACCACCACCCCCCCCCCCCCCCCCCATCCTAGTTTTAATTTGCTGAAATACGTAAAGTATAATTTTTTTTATCATAACACGCTATAAACATAAGTAATACCTATAGCTTTTTTTTATTTATTATTATTATAGACAGACATGCTACACACCAAATTAAGCATACTATGACTATACTGGTCTAGTACTATAAGAAAACATGGCTACACTTCAGTGTGTGTGTTTTTTTTCAAAATTTGGCATCTACTACTACTACTACTACTACTACAACTATAGTCATAGAGTAGTGGCTGACGAAATAATACTTTCTTTTATATTCAAACTTGAGATAAATGAAAAAAAAAAAACTATAAATGGGGAAGAAAAAAAAAGATGGCGGCCTGGTATGCTGTGCTAAAAGATGATGGCGGCCTGGTGTGCTATGCTACAAGACGGCGGCCTGGTATGCTGTACTACAAGATGTGGACTTTCAGCCATCGATTGTCATACATATATATAATATTATTTAATTTTTTTTTCCAAAGTTGGCTGTTCTGGTTACTTCCTAGCAGTCAAAATTATTATTTTTTTTTCCAATGTTGAAATAAACATGGCGGACGGCCCGTTTTTTTTTAAATTTCCCGCTTAGCACTATAAAAAAAATAAAACATGGCGGCAGACTAGCAGCCGACACTATACATTTTTTTTTTTTAATTTCCCGCCGTTTAAATTGGCCGACTAGCACTATAAAAAAATAAACATGGCTGCCGCATAGCAGCCGATGCGCCTCGTTTAAATTTACCGCTTAACACTATAAAAAAATAAACATGGCGGCCGCCCGTTTTTAAATTTGCAGAACTAGCACTATAAAAAAATATATATATACCTTCTCTTTTAAAAAAATAAATATTTTATAAGCATATATATATACAACATCTGAAATTATTTTCTCCAATATGGTCTCGTGGTCCTGTGGTTAGCATGACGGACTAACGATCCAGAAACGAAGGTTCGAATCCAACCGTCGCCACCCCTCACATTTTTATACTTGTAAAAATAATTCCGGGGCGCGACACTAGCGCTACCTAGCCCCCTCATTTAGAAACATACACACACACCCCCTCACCCTCCACCACCCCCTCCGCAACGAACACGCCCGAAGTTACCCGACGAGATATATCGATCCTACCGAAGTTGGCTCACGATCAATACATCCAACCACCCTCCACGTGACGTCACCAACCCAGACAAGCACCTGTCAGGAAAAACACCTGTCACACATGCACCTGTCACACATGCACCTGTCAAAAAACACCTGTCAAAAAACACCTGTCGAAAAAACACCTGTCAAAAAAAACACCTGTCGAAAAAAACACCTGTCACACCTGCACCTGTTCACGACAGGTGCACAACAGGTGCACGACAGGTGCAGGTGCACCTGTCGCTTTGTTGACTCTCTCCCAGAACCGGCGTGCTCCCCCTACTAATGTTATTGTGAGTTTCTTTACTAAACCTTTTTGTACATATAATGTATAAGTGTAATTTAATTTTAATGACAAAGACATATTTTAAAATAATATGAATATGAAAACATGAACAACTGTTGAATTATAAGTAACTTACTTACGTGTATAGCAATTTAACACATGTTTCAAATAACTCTAACTTTTAAACTAGTTTGAACCACAAAATGAAACTAGCACTTTTTGATAATCACTAATAGATGTATTTTTTGGCATAAAAAGAAAAATTTTATCTGGTCACATATTTGACCTTGAAATTAGCAAATTTTGAAAATTTTGAAATTTTGATGCTAAAAAAAAGCATTAAGGGCTTAAAACCATTACTTTAACTCAACACAGCTGGAAAGTACTCTAGCCGTAGTTATTACACAGAAATTTTGGTTTTTTGGTTCCAACCCCAAGTCACCTTACAAGGTCATGAAAATTGCTGAAAATGTTAAATATTTTGGCATATTTCAAGGTCATTTTTCTTATGTTTTCCAAGTGTATTTAATATATTTTTATACATTTTATGTAAGCCTATAATGTTCTCTTTTTATCAGTAGACAAGAAATGTCTATATTTTAGTCAAGGCCAACAATAAACTTTTAAAAAACCTTAAGAGGCCTTATTTTTGCACGCAGTAGCAAAGATAATCAAGCCCTGATTCAAAATGGTGGCAGATAAAAATTAAATAAAAATAGTTTTGAGCTATTTCCTGGTTAGACTTTCTTGGGTAAAAATTTTAATTTTTTTTTAAATGATCAAGCAACTATTAATTTTAAAATTCGATGATTTCACACGGAATGACTCTTATTGGAAAACCATGTTTTTTGTGAGTTTCATTGTCTGTGTAGCAAAATAACGCTTTTTTTTTCAATTAGTTAACTCCCTATTATCCGCGCTAATGGACAGGAATACCTTGGATAATCCAAAATCACAGATAATCCGCTTAACTTATTTAGTTACGAAAATAAAGTAGATTAAATTTCATATGACCCTGTGCTACCTTCTGCCATCTACTTACATGGTTGTGATACCATATGATCTCGCTTTCATTAGCGGTGCTTATTGTGAATAATTTATAAACCGTAAATTCTTTTTCAAAAACGCAATATTTTAAACAAAAAAAGGAGGATATTTTAGCCAGTTGACAGTCGTTATTTTAAGGAATGACTGCTGGCAAAGAATACAGCCGGCACGCTCTAGCAAATAGAAGATGGTGAGGAATAAAGTGCTGGATATTTGAAGGAAAATAGGCCTAAGCACTCACAAGTAAATTGTCTAAAACCCAGAAGAGGAGTCAGCATGTTTCTAACAACGAGGTAGTTAGGATAGTTGAATACGTGCTGTGGAAGGTTTGTCAGTGCCGCGGGTACGCCCGCCCAGGCTGTACTGGCCGTGTATGAAGCGTGTATGAAGTACGCTTTTTCCCACTCATACTGTTATAATTTCACAATCAAAGCTGAAAAAACATATACGAGTCGTCAAAAAAACTTAAAGCCGATATCCAAAAACAGTAGATAAAGTCATGTACCAATAAAAAAGCTAAGCAGGTTGTCAACAGGCAGTGTAGTCAATTCCAATCGCAATCTGTAGTCAAAATCCAAGAAGAAAAGCAAAAAATCGAAGTCCAAACAGCACTTATAAAAACATATTCCAAAAACTAAACACCGTGCACAAAGCTCTTACTCAGAATAATGATAATGGCGTATTGGTGTGACATGATCACAAGTTGAAAATACCTGGAGGATGGGAAAAGGAATATTTGGAAACGTGTGATTATTGGCTAGCACTGTTACTATGCGGGCGTGATTGAAAGATAACGTGGTGAGTCAAGCCAGGTATAGGGGAGGAGGAGGGGGATGCGGACAAAGAAACCCTTCATGACATGTGTCGCGGACAGTCTATCTATCCAGGCGCGCGCAATGGCACGCACCTACGCAATTCAGTTACAGCACCCGAAGTTTTTAAGCAACTTTTTGAACAATTTTTTTTTCCTTCATGTTTGGACAGATGATGCAAAGGCACATATTAATATATAGTACCTCCATTCTATTACTGACACCACAGAGTGTATTTTTTAATAAGATTCCATTACAATTTACTTTCATTTTTTGGAAATCTATATTATTATTAGTGCTGGGCGAAGTTAGAAAATTTCCAACCGAACCGAACGTAAGGGTTCGAAACCTCTAAATATATATTCGAAAAACCGAACGTTCGTTTAAAAAAAATTACATATTTCAAATTTTATAACCCTCATTTGAGAACATCCACAAAACAGCACAACAAAATTCCATTACTTGTAATATTCCGACTTTTATCGCATAATCGTCGCATCAACAGTTTCAAGCGCAGACAAAATTAAAAAAAAATTCATATTAATCGTTGCATAACTCGCATAGGCACGCTTTGTTTTTTTGTTTACTCTAGAGAATTTTGTATGCATTTCTTGTACTACGTAATATAAACTATCATACAAATGCCAAAGGTTGTGTATATTATACCTTTAACTATAGTGCGTGTACGAGAAGTGTTGTAAAATCACCAAAGATTGTGTACCCCATACGTTAAACTAAAGTGCATGGACGAGAACTCTCGTATTTGGGCAAAACTGACGTGATCAAGTTAACACAAGTCAAATGCGGTAGGAAATGATAACGTATATTACGTATTTTAAATTACTGGGATGTATTTATTTTCTTTGGCCTTTTTGGTTATAACAGTCAGATATTGAAAATATTAATTTAATCTTGTGTATTAAAAGTACTGGTCCAGTAAATTTTACAGCACGGTACTAAGTTGACTAGCGTAGTCGGGGCAGCCATCATTATTTCTCGTGTTTTCTTTTTTCTGACGCAAATTTCTATAACCACACTTCTTACGTTACGTTTACACTATTATTGTTCTTGAGGTGATCTGCGATGAGTAGGCTTACGTTGTTTAAGTTTTCCAAATCGAGAAAAATAATGACGACCCAGAAGACCCAGAACCACCTTCTGACGAGCAGCATTCTTCCAAGAAAACAGCAACTGCAGTCAGCGGGTTTTGTAATGTAGATAGGTAACTTAATTCACATTAGACATTTTTTTAATGTCCTATTAAAAAGTTTTACTTATTAAAAATGTTTGGTTATGTCTACCACAAAAATATGTTATGTGGCCTTATGCTGAATGTTCGTCATATTTATTATATAATATTTTTTTAAATGAAGGTTAGTGTACACTGAAAAAGGAAGATAGTCTTTTTCGAAATTTACATGGAAGTTCTTAATCAGGGTGGCCACTCTTCTGGGATAATAAAATTCCTGGTTTTTTCCAGGTTTTTTCAAGGGTGGTTTTTATCAATATTTGCCTACAATTTGCATTTTTGTTACACAAAGCACACACAATATGATGTTTTATTGGCGTTAAACAATAGACAACTTAACTATAGGCTTAAAAATTAAATCAATGAACTTGCTTAAAACAAAACCTACCACCAACAAAAAATTTATAATCTCACGTCACAAAAATTACTTGACACCAAACGCACGTGTTTTGCCTCTCTTGCGTGGCTGGCTAATGCTGTTCTTCCCATCCATGCTACCGATATTGATTTTAACATTACACAAATTGCAAATAGCGTGTGTCCTGCACTTTGGATCTTTCTCCACCCATTCAAACTCTTCCGTATATTTGTCATTGTACGTGGTGACCGAACTCGTTCACATTTTGATAGTCTGCGCCAATTACATGTTAGTTTAAAAAATTCAAAACAACGTCCCGCACAACTAAACTTTTTAAAAAAACTCGAGAAAAGTATCCGTGATACCGTGACGCAACAACATGAGCGCAAAGTAGAAACAAATATACATACAAAACTAGTGCTACCAACATGCAGTGCGAGAAATTACTACCACCCTACAACAACGTTTTCAGCCAAAATGCTGTTGCTTTTGAATACAGAAACATAATAAGTATGGAAGTCTGAATTGTTAACGGTTTCTTACGTACTACAAAAGTTTTTAAATGCAATATGAACAAATTAACTTTCACAAAATATAGCACACGAGCACGCTGTCGTGCTTCGACGGGTGGTGAACGTGATCATTTAACAGCCGTATGTTATTGTAACCGTTACTTCATAAAAAAATTCCCGGTTCTAATAAAAATTCCTGGTTGATTCCCGGTATTCCTGGTTTTTTTAAGAAATCCTGGCTATTTCCCGTATTTCCCGATTTCCCGGTTGGCTGGCCACCCTGTTAATGAATTAAAAGTTGGTATATAATGATTTTCTCTAAACTGTTTTCTTTCCTTCATTATTTATTGCATAAACTTTACTTATAAAATGTTTTCCAATGTTTTACTAAAGCTAAGCTATATAATGTTTTAATTTTACATATGGCTGGAGAACCTTTCTTTCTCACCATTCAGTTAAAGACCAAAATGCTGGTCAACGGTTCATTTTAATTCAAAACAATTATTTCTGTATGAGGTTCGGTTCGGCTCGGTTCGATACGGTTCGGTTCGAAACCAGAGAACTGAGGTTCGCCCAGCTCTAATTATTATTTTAATAAATTGGTGTTTTTTGATGGTCCCTGAAAACCTTTACGTTAAATTGCTGTTTTCATTAAATCCGTGTTCACAAAATCGGGGTTCTACTGTATACAAAAAGATTTCCTACCACGAGTGGACCATCCCAAATTTTACGAAGGTAACGATTTTAATAATGCAATTTGTGGAACTGTAAGCATACATAAAATCTGGGTGGTAGTGTATTTAGTTAGGGGAACACCACCTGTGAATATTTTTATTTCTTATGTTGGTGTCCTACTTTACACTTCAAAATATTTTCATTTTTAAATAAAACGCTAACCTCATTTCTATGGTACACACATTGCAAAAAACAGAATTTTACGTTTTAATTTTTCACCTGTTATTTGAGATGCATCAAGTGGCAAAGAAAGAAATTCTTTTGAAAGTATAACTTCAAAAAAAATTGTACACAATGCCAAACACCAACAACTCTGCAGCAGCATAGTAATACAGTAAAACCTTTTTGTTGCGACCCCATTTATTGCGACCACCTCTCTATTACAACCCGATTTCGAGGAACCGTGAAAAAATTGCCGAAAATCCGAAGAAAATCGGATGGAAAATAAATTTTTTGTAGTTAGTAGCGTGTTACTGCGTTTCTCTTGCCGAGTGCTGTACTGCTGCAGGCAGCGCGTATCTAAAAATAGATACCACTTCCTGTCGACCGCTGTCAGCACTTGACAACCCCCATTCCACGTCCTTTTGCTGGCAGGGTGCGCAGTTAAAGATTTTTGTGGCGACGTTTTTACGTTTAGCTTTTTGCGAGTGTCTAATGTCATACCCAATTAGGCAAAGCTACCTGCTGGCTTTCTCTTGATTTTAATTACTATTGGTTAACAATGTTTAGTTTTTGAAGTCGCGACTTGGTATATTTTCTGGCTTGAATTTGTGAACTATTGTTGACGACTTATGCAAATTTTTTCCCCCCGATTTGGTTACCTGAAAGGTTGGGTTTTGTGACGACTGTTGGCGATTTACACATTTGTTTTATTTCATACGGATTTGCGGTTTTGACGAAATGAGTGTTAAACGAGCCAGCTTGTCACTCATTAAGAAGTACGAGATAATACAGGAAGTGGATGAGAAGAAGCTGTCGAAGACGGATATCGCGCGACGACATGGCATTCCGAAATCAACTCTTTTCACAATAATAAAAAAAAGGGAAGAAATAGTAAATGCCGTTTTGAAGGACGGCCGCAACGTCCAGCTGAAGAATTTGAGGGGCGTAACACATGCGAATCTGGAGGAAGCAATGCTGGAGTGGTTTGGCCAGCTTAGGGCGCAAAACCTGCCTGTAAGCGGACCCATGATGCTGAAAAAGGCAGACGAATTAAGCTTGAAGTTAGGCATTGAGAACTTCAAATGTTCAAACGGTTGGCTGGATCGTTTTAAAGTTCGTCATGGCATATCGAGTCGTAAAATCGTTGGTGAAAGTGCGTCAGTCGACCCACAATCTGTGAACGAATGGTTGCCCTTGCTTGGAAACATCCTTTGCCGATACCCGCCTCGCGATGTTTACAACGCGGACGAGCTGGGGATGTTCTATAATCTGATGCCAGATCGTACTCTAGCTATGAAAGGTGACATGTGCAAGGGTGCAAAGCGAAGCAAAGAGCGCCTCACCGTCCTTCTGTGCTGCAACATGGACGGCAGTGACAAAATGAAGCCTCTCGTGATAGGAAAATTCCAGAAACCCAGAGGATTCAAGGGCAATGTAATTCCATGTGATTACGATTTTAATAAAAAGGCATGGATGACTTCAACGGTGTTCATGAGATGGCTTCGCGGCTTTGATGCAAAGATGGGCGCAGCCAACCGAAAAGTTGTTCTCTTTGTCGACAATTGCCCAGCACATCCTGCTGTCGACAACCTCAGGAACATTGAACTGGTGTTCCTGCCAAAGAACACCACCAGTGTGCTTCAGCCTCTGGATCAAGGCATAATACAGCAAGTGAAACTGAAGTTCCGCGAAATGCTCGTGCGGAGCATGGTTTTAAAAATGGAAATTGGCAAAGATGTCAAGAAGTGGGATGTATTTAGAGGGATAGAAGCAATTGTTGCTAGTTGGAGGGCCGTGCAGCCTACAATTATCGCCAACTGCTTCCGACATGCCCACTTTGTCACACCAGTCGACAAAGAGGCTACCGTCCATGTGCCTCTTGCTGCTGCCAACTCTGAAGACCCGGACGACCCGCCGACAATGGATGCCGAACCCCAGCCAGGCCCTTCAACGGAACCGGAGCTGGGCCCTGTGACAGTGTTGACACCTTCCCCTTGCACTGTTACTAGGCCTTGCGACGATCAAATGTGGCAGCATTTGGCCCCAGACTGTACATTTGAGGAATTTGTGAGAGTGGACGATGACGTCGCAGTTTGCGGTGCCCTTGATGATGCCGGAAAATTACAGCAAGACTCCAGTGACGAAGAGGGGGAAGGAGAAATGGAAGAACTCGAAGACGTTCCCACAACGAGAGACGTCCTCAAAGCTGGAGACGTCTATGCATCAATGCTACGACATCATGGTGCAAGTGAGGAGATGTGGTCTCACTTTACAAAATTGAAAGAATTTGTCGAGAAAGCTGCCATTAAGCAGAAACAGACCTCAATTAAGGACTTTTTTAAAAAGTAGGGCAGTTTTAATATAACTTGATTTTTTTTCATTAAATGAGTTTACGTGTATATTTTTTCCCCCTCGTACATTAAAACATTTCTTTGTTGAAGTGAAAGTTAACAGTGTGGAATATGTAACTTAACTTACATGTTCATTAAAACATACGTTGGTGTGTTACGTATGTAGAGCACGTATTAGTGTTTACAACATAATGACCAGCTGTCACGTCAATTACGTTGTTGGATATTATGACTTAACGGGTGAGTTATATTCAGTGCTGGATGTTGCCATTGTATGGGTGATGGTTTTGTAAAAAGGCCTACTTTTATGTTAAACGTTAAGCAGAACTCTTTAAGTTTGCATTGCATTAGTCTACTGCTAAAAAAAATTCTGAATTTACTTGTGTAAATTTTAAAATAAATTAAATTATTTAAAACAATGATGGGGCGGTTGCACTGAATATTTAAAAGATAAATGCTGTTTTATCTAAACAGCACGGTAAAATAAACTATCCCGCTTCTCAAAATCGTAAATTATTTTTGAAGTTAAACAAATTTAACTTATTATCACATCTTTGTTTACCGTATACAACCACGTAATACATCCACCCACTTTTTATTTTGATAAATTAGAGGGGAGATGGTAGGTGGCCAAGAATGTTTTAGATTGCTTTTGTGGGGTATTATGTTTTAAACTGCGGTCCTTGTGGTTCTAGGTCTTGAAACAGCATTGTAGAGCAAAAAGTACAAGTTTGACAAGTCCAGTCTGTGTCACTTATGCCTCTTTTATCCGCTGTCCAGGCAGAATTTATTTTTTACTCTGCTGCCGTGGCTGGTGTAGATTGTGGAGAGCAGATAATACGACCCTTTATTTTTATTTTTACCATGCCAGCTTGCTACTGAGGGGCGCTATCTTTATTTTTATTTTTACCGTGCCAGTTTACTACTGAGGGGATTATAGGCTGTTACCGTACATTGTGCTCTTAGAAGCCAAATTTAAAACACTTTCCACCATTCACTGCAGCATACATTTAACATTATGAAAAAAATTGGTATAAACATATTTACTAAGCCTAAAAACTATTTAAATAAAAAAAAAAACATCGTGGCTAGTTAACCCTACGAACAGAATTACTTTCGCTTTATGGTCATTGATGTTATGGTGAATATTGAATCCATCCAGCCACCCTAAGTGACACTTTTTAAGGTAAAAAAGTTTTTTTTTTTGAAGTGTGAAACATGTTGACAGGGAAACGCTTCGTAGCCATGCGTCACCCACCCGTATTGTTGAACGGAGGGAATGGTGAGTATAGTTCTTTTGCGGTAAATAAATACTTTTATGGTCCTACTAAATGTTTCCATACAAGAAGTTTTTTAAGTTTCGGTGATTTTCCAGCAGAAATACTGTTCTGTGACTTATAAACAAATTGTACCATAACTACATACAGTCTTAACGGTGAGTAGGTGCCGAGGGGTCTTCAAAATGTTTTTATTTTACCGGGAATGGAGTATACAACCTGGCTTTCATCGCACAAAGCAACGGAGTGAGGAAGAGGTGACGAGGGGGGAGGAGGGGGTGGGAAGGGTCGAGGGGATAAGGTTGTACACAGTTTCTCACGCAGAAGGTGGGAGAAGTTAAAATAGGAGGGTGGGGGATGAGAGAGAGAGAGAGATAGAGAGCGAGACAGGATGGTTTGTGGAATCTGGGAGGGATGAACCTTGAATGAACAAAGGAAGGAGAGCTGCAGCCAGCCTGTTTGACGAATTTCCCGCGCTCCCACTTACGTCGTACAAGCTACGGCCGTCGTGTTTTAAAAGGAATGTCCGATTTTTTTTGTTCTTCTTATACGAACATTAGAATATGAAAAGCCCTTACAAAATATACGCTGTGCGGTAAATAATATCTTTTTAAAAGCTTTTGTTATGAGTTTTTTTTTTTTACAGATTTTGGTTGTACCTAGTGTCAAAATTTCCGATTTTTTTTTACGGTTCTTGAGAATATATTCGTAATCTTGATGCTTCGTAAAATCCGGGGTTCATAAAATTGGGTATTAATAGTATTAATAGTTGGCAGAGGAACAGCAGACTGCAGCAAGCCACCCCCTTCCCTCCCTCAAACCAAGCTAAGACGTATGCTGCCGATGAGTCACTGCAGCCGTATAAAAGCGCTGTTCATTCCAGAGACAAGCTGTGTTCTACATTAGAATATCATCTCTTAAATCCAGCGCATTGAAAATACCATCTTTTTGAAACTTATTAATTTAATAATTTTGACCTTAAAGCTTGCTGCATAGCTATTTAACTACGGAAAGCAAGAAAACGTACATGTAAACTAATCACTAAAAATAAACTGTCTTTTCTTTAGAGGTGGCCTGTAGGGCGACGGACTTGTCATGAAGGTTGAAGTGGGTTTAAAGCAAGCCGACTGGCATTGTGAGTGACAGCATCCTGCCATTGTACGGCTGGTTTCTTGACGAGTAATTGATGGTGGGGGAAGGGGGGGGGGGGGGGGGTCGAAATCAACTGAAAATTTCGGGAAAAATCTATTACGACCCCCCCTCTATTACGACCCTATTCCTGGGAACCGTGAGGGGTCGTTTCAGAGAGGTTTCACTGTATAAGTTCTGCGAGAATGTGCGGTGATGAAGGATGTAGAAAAACTATAGTTAATCTAAATCCATCTGTAAAAAGTTGAACTATAAAAACTATTTTGATATACTTACAGTTGATGTGTTCTTGTACAATGTCTTGCCATCTTGTTGAAACGGCACATACTTCTGTAGAAGAGCTTTTCCATCAATTTTCCAAATAGGCGGATCACCCTCTGGGTTAACCATGTCCGTTTTTAAAACAACAAATGCTCCAGACTGAAACAAAATATGCACTATACAATTAAAAATAACTGTGTCATTACCAACATGTTACATAGTTCAAGCACACAGTCAATATACAAAACAGTACTAAAAGGGAAACAAAATGTACATTACAATGCAAATCAAGAATTAGGATGGCTTAATGCTTACTTCACACCTTGATGCTATCAGCAGCAACTACATAAAATACAGTAAAACCTGCATCTGAAAATAAGGGAAAAATAAAAAGAAAAACCAAAAGTACTTCTTAAGCAGGAAACATTAAAAGAATAAGAAATAAAGGGTTGATTTTGGTGGGTTCAAAAGTTGTGGTGTTCTGAAAGTGTACAATACCTAGCTAAATTCCACATGGAATAACAGTTTACTTACAGCATTTTTATTGGGACAGGAAATTTTAGTGTTTCAAAAATTATGCAAAATCTATACCATTCTACGAAAAACTTAGAATTATTTTAATAGCTTTTTATATAACATTGATAAAAAGTGGTCTCATTTACATTTTAAAACCTATATTCTACCACTTTGGAAATAACAACTCAGATTGGCCTGGCTAGAAGACGACCTGACTTGCAACATTCATAAACACTTCAAAAAAAAAAATGTTTGTTAAAAATGTTTATTGATGTTTAAAATTTTTCTAGGTATGAATTTGGTTAAGCAGTCTTTACTGAAGGAAAAAAGTTTGCAGAACTTTATGTAGATTTCTTTTTCAGTACTGCATTAAAACAAAACACAGTCCGCCATTACACAATGTTTACAACAGGTACGCACAGTTTGCATAACATACAAACGAAAATTCCCTGCTCGAAAACCGTGAACATTTATTAATTTTGAGTTATTCAAAATGTTTTGAATGCTCACATACACCATTCATTTTGGAAAAAAGTCCTATGATTGCTTGGCGTCTACAGTACAAACCAAAGAAGAAAGGTTTTCTTGGGATGGCGACAAAAAGATAATGGACCACAGTTGTTAAATTTTTCACTAAACACTTTGTCTCTTGTCCTTTCTTTTACTCACGCAATAGCAAATGTTCTAGAATTATGAAAGCGTCTGAATAATTTCCAACATAAAAAGTAAATTACACACTGAAAAAATACATTTACACATAATAACTTATTAAGAAAAATGAGAACCACTAAAAGTAAAGTTAAACTAAAAGTAAAGTTAAAAGGCTTTTCTAATTAAAACATCTAAACACAAAATTACTAACAAGAATATTAACAATAATAAAATACAAGTAGAAAGAACTAGTTCACCATAACCTTTCACTATATAATAAGCAGATTCATCTTAATGACGAAAATCATATAAATTCCTAAAACAAAATTATTTTAAAAGCTGGGGAAGGCAGGGTTTTGCAATGTTACATCACATGGTTATTTTAGTTCCGCAATATAGAGCCACATTTATTGTAACTTTTATTTACATTTGTTTGGTTTTAGAATTGTGTTCGTTTCACAGGTGAGAAATGCAGCATAACAGCTGCTACTGCGCAATGTTTATAGATAAATTCCGAATATTGATTTATACACAGTTGCAACTATTGCATTCAGCTTCTTTTAATGTCTGTGGTAGAAGTGAGTTATCTATTGCAGTCCATGGCCACCGGGTTTTTTTTCCATGTTACCAATGCTGAATGAAAAAAATACAAAGACCCAAAATACATAATTGTTTCCTTTCATAACTAAATCACAAAAAAAAAAAAAAAACAGTGTTTTAATCCACAAAACTTTCTACTAGGATGGATCCAGGCAAGGATGTTTGATAGAAAATGAAATTAGAGTATTTTTGTGTTCATTTAGGGCTTATTATAATGAAAAATACAGTAAATTAAAAAATTTTACACTCATAACCTCTGAAGTTTACTAAGTCGATTTTTTCATACCTTTATTGGTACCATTCCACAAATATATTGCACGCCTAATATGTAATTATAAAAAAGTATTATTCTGGAAACTTACTTTGCAAAACAACCATTAAAAGAGAAATGTTTCAACACTATATTTAATATTTAAACAAAACACAAACCCAAACCATACACACACAAACACCACACACACACACACACCACACACACATACATACATACACTTTCCTCTGATGGAGTTGTAACAAATAACTTATTCCAAACATATAAATGATACTGTAATTTATCACCAACAAAACTTTTATACATTGAACCTTATTTATGCAAACCTGAAGGGACAGAAATTTACGTTATTACAATAATTTCCCAAGTTAGACTGTAAGTGTTGCATAGTTATTAGTATTCACTTGTGAAAATAAGGAATAAAATAAAAATTCTTAAAACCCTTGAAATCAAAATACTGTTTTTTATTTACCCCAATTTTAAGTGTTCAACTATATTAGCCTGTTTTCAGTGCTGTTAACATATGCTACTCATAATGAATATTTTTTTCATATACATATATTAGTACAGTTCCGGATGAGACAATAGTAATTAAATGAAAAATAAAAAAAAAATTAGCCTTGTGTTACGTAGTTCAATACTGCAAAATAATTAAATGAACTTTTTATGTATTCAAAAATCAGCTAGTGATATGAGCCGGTTAAAGCCAAAGTGGTGTAAGTCACTTTTTCTGTTATTCTGAGTTATATGAAGGAATGCACCCTACAACCTAAAAATGGTTTGTGGAAAAATGGTGTAAGTCATAGCTTTGTAAAATAACTCACAGATGGCAGCACACATATTACATGACAATGGATTGGTATTATTGTTTTCAGCCAAAGTGGTGTATGTCTGACTTACACCACTATGCTTTACAACAATATGTTTAGACATTTATTTTTTGTTAGTTGTGTTACATACATGAAGTTATATGTTGAATGAGTGTAAGGTTTGTGTTTCGTAAACGATAATATGTGTGATTCAGACAAAGACGGGCTAAGTGAATCGGGATCAGAATATATACCATCTGAATCGGAGTCTTCAGAATCAGGTAAGTTTTAAAAATAATATTATTTTGTGTGTTTTTTTTTTAACACTAATAACATAAAATGTTATTTTGCATTTTAGAGTAAATAGTGACTTTGTGAATTAAGTGTGGATTATTAGCAGTACTGTAAAGGGAATTAATTAATGTTGCTACGACCCATGCATTTACTATAGATATTAATACAGTACACTCCCTATTTAACGCGGTTGTCGGGGGACATAACTTTCACCCGCGTTGTTGCATAACCGCGATGTTTCGATGTGACCAAGGTCAAAAGGCATAAAACACCGCCTGTGTTCTAATAGGTCGGCAAGCACGCACAGTATAGACGGCCCGCCTTTGTGCGGACTTTGCATCCGCAGTTTTCACTAAACGCGGGTGAAAAAATAAAAATAATAAATTTTAAAGATAAATATTAAATGTTGAATTTTTTTTTTTTGCATGCCGCGCACAGTTTGTCGCACGGCCTACGAGCGCGCCACACGCCGCCATAAACACGTGCGGCACACAAGCTGCTGCCAGTCTCGTGGTGTCAGCCACAGTATCTGCTTCGTCTGAGTGTCCGTAACAAAGTAAGTGCAGTGTGTGCGGTTACACACGATTCTGCGGTCAAAGTCTTCTAAATAGAAAGGCCATAGTAATACTTCAAACCTAATATGAATCGCAAAGTACCGAGTTTGATTGACAAAATAAAAATTCTAGATTTAGGTACTTACAGATAGCGTGTCTTTTGCAGAAGTATGCAGCAGATACGTGAAAAACGATTCTAGCATTCGTACAATATAAAATAAAGAATCGTCTATCGTGTAAACTTTGTTATCCATGCTTACAGTAAATTATAAATGGTCACATGTGGGATACAAAAATTGCGCCAAAATAATTTTAGCGCAATCAGTGGCGCCGTATTAAAAAGTCTGTTAAACGTTGTCTTTACTTATTCCATCAAACGCTGTGTCGAGTTGCTGAGTGTGTGTGGCTCGGATCGGCAAGTGTTATATTCCCCAGCCTCTGGTTAAAGGTCGGGAGGCCGCTACATATAAACATTTCTGGGGCTTGTTTACTACCTCACGACAAAATTGGTACAGTATGGTTCACGTAAGTATTGGACCACTGGGAATTCCTCGGCAAAGATTAAAAATACGCTAGTTGATTTACTTTACTATTTAATGTTAAAACATTATACCAAAGTAAAAAGATGAACGTGTATAATACAACGAATAATATTACGTCTGTAGGTTCAAGTTATAACAAAATATTTGTGTCTACGCTTGTCAACACACGTGAACACGAGAAGTGTGCAGACGGAAATGAGTAAACTACTCAAGGTCACCAGACTTCCCCCCTTTCGGCTTAATCGCCCCTCTCATCACTGGCGCTTATATTCCACTCCCCCCGTCTACCCGGGTGTCTTGGTCGCATATACTCGGCTCGCCTCTCCTCACCCAGCGCTTGCCGTCAACCAAACCTATCCAAAATCAATCCCCAGCCGAGTCATGCTGGATAATGTCGCTGGACGGTGGGCTTTATCGGGTCCCCTGTCCGATGCTTTATTTGTGGGTTAAAAAAAAATGTTAAGAACTAGTGTTTCAGAAAATAACACTGGGCTGGATTGGACCATAATTTGAAAACACTACAAGATAGAGGAATAATGTACGGAGATATCTTGTTTAGAATTTCACTGCGGACATTTTCTACGCCTAGGCTTTTTTCTGCCCGATGCTTAGTTTGTGAGTTACAACGCAAAATTATCCTAATCGGCTGTCAACCATTTATTCCATTATTATTACAGTAGAACCTCGTTAATCCGTGACGCGCTAATTCGGGAATCGGATAATCCGGGACGATTTAAAAGTGCAGAAAAAAAAAGAGAAGTAAAAATTGTCAGCGCTTAAAATTAACGTCACGCGGGCCGGCGTCCGACAAACACTGCAAGCCATTGCGTGGGCCGCCAAACTCTGCAACCACAGAATAAATAAGGACACTGTGCTGCAACGCTGTTTGTACCGACCCTTTGTGTCGTCCCCCTTTCAGCTGTCACATTTGTCACTCTTTAAACTTGAGGGGGATGTCCTGACTTCTGCTTCCCGTCTCCCTTTGTTTGTTTCCACCCGCCAATGCAGGGCAGGCGCCTGGCGAGTGACGTGTCTGGCTGGCATTCGGCTGGACGAGTGGGAGGGGAAGGGGGGGGGGGGGGGGGGGGGGGGCTACCCAAAATTTATGTGTGCAAGTTCAGCCCGATCTTATCTTTCTCTCTTCGGCTGTTGTAAATGACCGTGAACTAATGGCTAGGCAGTGCCGTATTGTTTTAAGCCGAGACTAATTCGAAGACGGCCCTTACCGTGAACGGATTATCCGGGTTTATTACTTTTTTTTTTACAGGATTTTAACTATCCGGGCATCGTCGGGTCCCAATTAACACGAATAATGGAGAGTTTACCATTTTTTATCCATCTGTTGCCAAGGCGCAGTAAGCCTCGGTAGTTGTTACGTCACATGACCTTGGCCTTAACCCAGCTGCACGCCGGTGTCTGAGAAGCTTGACAAGACCTTTCGGGCTTTTAATCGCTAGTCCGTGAAATTCTCGGTCCCGACCATCACGAATTAACGAGGTTCTACTGTGTTATTATTATTATTATTATTATTATTTTTCATTTCTGATTGGGGGACATGGTTTGACCCGCGATATACCCGATTCCGCGATCTATCGGGGCGCGGTATACCGGGAGTTTACTGTATGTTGCTATTTCATTTTGTTATGAAATGTTTTTTAGTATTATTACAATAATTTTATAATGATTTTAATTTTAATAACCACTATAATGTAAAATATTTTTGCTAAAAATATTTTTCAAATATACAAATATATTTAACTATGTACGCACCTAATATTTTTAGTACCTATGAATAACGTAATGAAACATGTGTTTAAGAGAACAAACAATTTCATACTCAACATTTGCATTTTGAATGATAATATTATGTTTCTAGAAGTATTAGGTTCCGGGTTAATGGTAAAATACGTAAAATATAACCCATTTTAACATTCGACTTCATGGCACAAAGGTATAGGGTCCGCTTGAGATTGCAATGGTTGAAGGTTCAATATCAACCACAATCTATATGTGCTTATTTTTTATTGTTATGTTTCTTAAGTGTAATATTACTTAAAATCTGAGAAATCTTTAATTTATGTGACAATGACACTAATTTCAAGTTTCAGAATTTTAAATTAAAGTAAGGCATATTGAACTTTGTTGAGAGGGATAAGTTAATGTGTATTTTATAAAGTGTATTTTTTTATAGAGTTACGTAAGGAAACAACACCACCCGTAGAGGCTCTTGGTGATGCCATGGACATTACAGACGATGAAAGTGAAAAAGGATGGACACCGCGAACACGAAAGAGGAAATGTTATCTAAGCAAGAAAGAGTATCGGAGAAAGAAAAGAAACTCTGGTAAGGCTTACAGAACTTTAAAAGGTAAAAAAGTAAGTGAGAAAATTTTCAGTAATGTTAATTGCCACTGTAGAATGAAGTGTTTTGACAAGGTAGATAAAGAAGATCGTAAGAAAACATTTGAAAACTTCTGGAATATTGGTGTATTTAGTTGCCAAAATGCTTTTCTGTGTGGGTTAATCAAACAAGAAAAGCCAAAGGTAAGACGTCCTAGAGATAATTCAAGACAGGCAAAGATAGCGATTAACCAGTATTATATTCCATTTGGCGGAAACAGTGTCAAGGTTTGTAAAAAGTATTTTCTTGACACCTTCCAAATTACTGATGGCAGAATGATGAAAAAAGTGCAGACTATGAAAAAAGTGCAGACTGGAGAACAACCTGGAGCAGACAAACGGGGAAGTGGTACTCCTGCTAATAAAATTCCTGAAGATAAAATAAATAAAATACGAGAACACATATCAAGTTTTCCAATGTATCAATCCCATTACACTAGAGCCCATAACCCAAACAGAAAATGTTTGTCTTAAAATTTGAATATTCGCTTGATGTACAACCTGTATCAAGAAGATTGCAAAAACAAAGCAATTACAGTAGAACCCGTTTATAGTGAACCCGCCTATAATGAATTCCCGTTTATTGTGAATTTCCGTCTCGGTCCCGGTAAAATGATGTGAGGTTATGTATTAATTTATTGGATATAGCGCACAACTTTTGTCAATGTTGATACGTTTTCCCGTGTACCACGAACATATTTTGCCGACATAATGCACATTTATCTCAAATATTTTCATATAATTACAAGTATTTTCACAAAACGTCTATTCTGGATCACATTAACGTTTTTCTCCGCAATATGCTACTCGATTGTCCAGGTCCACTGTTCATATTATAAACAAGTCGTAATCGAGTGGCCTCGGTAGGCTACGTGTAGCCAGAAATGGTGCTCAGTTTGGTGAAAATAAAAATAGTTTTCCCTGCATAGTTAAAGAATGGGCGAACGCGTGTACATTTAATAAGTTATCAAAATTAAACATAAATTACCGCCACACAAATAAGTATGTACATTATAGCAGCAAATTCAATATTTTTACGTCTCATTTTTATCGTTCACGTTTCGGACATTTTGATCGAGTAAGGTTCGTAAGACTACCACTAGATAGAACTCTGTGGACAAATTTTTTCCACAGAAAGTAAGAAATTTTCGTTCCAGCTTTAGCAACTGCGATACTAAATTATACGTAGTGATCTTAGATGCGCCAGACTCGTTATTTTTCGTTTATTTACTTTTGACGGTAAAAAGAATATCGTGTTATTAAGCTGCAAATGTGCTTCAATAAGAAATACGTACATAAAAAAGGGTGAAAAACGCGTTAAAAAACGTAAGGCATTATCTGTGCGAGATAAACTGGACATTATTAAAAATGTAGACTCCAACCCCACTGTCCCGCACGTGTTAATATCAAAGGAACTGGGAATTGCAACATCCACATTAAATACAATATTAAACAAGCTGAACAATCTTCTTTCTCAAGCTACATCACTGAGTATTAACCGCCTGAAAAAGGGAAAATACGCCGATGTCGAAGAACCATTAAGAGAAAGTTTGTACATGTGTAGTGTATTAAAAATAATATCTGCATTTGCTCATAAAACTGTTGCTTTGAGTATTTCCATTCGTTCTTTTCTTGGCTTAGGCCTATGTGTAGTTAAGATTATGCTTTTGAGTATGTATTGCCAATATAAAAGTTTTCCCAGATATAAAGTTTCCCCTCTATAGTGAACATATAAACTACTCCCTTCAGATTCATTATAACAGGGTTCTACTGTATAGCAGTAAAAGAAGCCATTTACCGTAGAACCTTCAATAGCGATTTCAATTTGCATTTCCATGTACCCAATAAAGATACATGTGTAAAATGTGACCAGTACAAAATCCTCAAAACTGCTCCTGCTGTAGATAAAAACGAGAAAAGGAAGTTAGAAGTAGATCATGAACTTAATTTGCGGAAGGCAGAGGCAGCACGGCAGTCTATGAAGCGTGAAAAAGAAAAAAGTGACCGTGATTCTCTTTACTATGTGTTTACTTTTGACTTGGAGAAAGCCCTTCCTTTTCCAACATTGACATGTTCAGTTGCCTATTACAAAAGGAATATGTATGTTTACAATCTTGGCTGTCACAAGCTATCTAGTGGTTTGGGTTTCATGTATGTATGGGATGAAACAACAGCTTCACGAGGTGCACAGGAAATTGGCTCCTGTGTTACAAAACACATTGATGCAAGGGCTGCAAAAAGTACCCATGTGGTTATGTACAGTGATGCATGCACCGGTCAGAACCGAAATATAAAACTTGCATTAATGTGCATGAAAGCCGTCCAGAGTGACAATAATGATGTCAATATCATCAACCATAAATTTATGGTGAGTGGCCATTCATTCTTGCCAAATGATTCAGATTTTGGTTCTGTAGAGGTTTATGCTAAGACTCGTACAATGTTTAGTCGAGAAGACTGGTACACAGCAATTGCAAAAGCAAGAAGAAATAAACCCTTTCATGTTACAGTCATGACCAGTGAAGATTTTATGTCAACAAAAAATCTTGAGCAAGCTGTTACAAACAGGAAAATCAATGAAAGGAAGCAGCCTCTGTCTTGGCTGAAAATGCAATGGATTCGTTCCACACGACACGAGCCATTTACTCTGTTTTACAAAGAAACCCTAAATGAAGATTACCCTTTTGAATCCATAAACATAAAACCAGCAAAAGTTGGAAGCCCTATTTCAATTCGACACATTCAATTGGATAAGTTGTACAAAGGACCTCGACCTGTGACCGCAGAGAAGAAGAAAGACATGGTGGATCTTCTTCCATACATTCCACCAATTTATCACGACTACTTCAAGAACTTGAAAACATGTGGTATTTCCCAAAATAGTGGTCCAATGGAAATCATTGAGGAATTATAGTGTGGAAAACTAAGAGTGTAAACATCATAGTGGGACATTTTAATATTTTTATCGTCACTATGTTCTTGAATATAGTCATAGTTAATATTGATTTAAAAATAGTTTAAACAGTTAGAAGGTTTTTATGTCTTTTTGTAATAATATTCTTGTCTTTGCAATTCTCTTAGGTGTATTATAAAATCTTAAGACTAATGGTGCAAGACAATCTGGTAAACAAAGATTGTAAGACGAAGTTAGTTTTACGTTAGTGTAATAATAGTGGATATAGAACTTAGGTAATGCATATGATAATTATATTTATAAAAATTATAATTCCTACTAAATAACTTCTTATTAAATCATCAATAATACACTAATTATTATGGTGTTTTAGTAATAGATAGGTCATGCACATTGATAACCTTTAAAAGTATTCCTGTAATCATTAAAAACCAAAGTGGTGTAAGTCACTTCCATGCTTTATTTAACAGATATTAAAATCGTCATTGTAGTTAAAAATGGCTGAAAAGTTACATCCATATATTATAGACATAAATATATAATATTTAAGTGGTACATTAGGTCATAGAATTTACAATAACCAATCTTATAAAACCTTATGTATCTCAAAACAGGTAAAATATGACTTACACCACTTTGGCTTTAACCGGCTCATATAGTTAGTCAACTCACACATTGCAATAAAATGTTAAGATTACTTACTTATATAAATTTGTAAACTCTTTGAACAGTTATTACTTACATGCAGGACAACCCATTGAGAAACTAACATAAAATTTGCGTTCATCCTGAGAATAGATCAGCCTCAAATGTACAGAGTTTACGGGGATAAATAAACTCAGCATTAACTCAGGGATACGGTGAACGAAGCTCTGGTGTTACAGACCCCTGGTGCTGTTTTTTGCCGGAACAGGATAGACACCAACTCGTGTGTAGAAAAATACCTACAACTACGACTCTGTAGAATGTACGACTGGAACAATCCTCTCCTCCATCAGGTTTGGCTGCAAAAAAGGGTTGGTCTCACCCGTGACGACATAAGTAAAAACTGCTCTGCTTGGACTGGAGTCTTGAAGCACACAATGGCAGACATCGACCAACGCGGATGTGCTATGGAAGCGACTACGACTAACCAAGTCCGTGTGAAGAAAACAGACTTCCTCAACTCGTACTGCTAGGAAAGCTACACAATCTTGCGGTCGCCGCTCAGCTTCAAGTCCCCGGTGCATTGTCCCTGGATCAGCGGGACTGACCCTCACACAGGAGACGTCTTGAACGTGCAAAACCCAAGCTCAGAACCTTCCATTCTCCCTTCTCACCTCATGTTATTCCCTTACTTCCGCCGGACAACGAGCAACTATGCTAGGAGGAACGATGGAAGAACCTCAGCTTCCTACTTGGCGAGCAGATAGAATACTGGAAGACTGCGTTATAATGTGCACTGATGCAAAACATAGCAGGAAACTGAATATCAAATCTTCAGTAGGATATACAGCAAAGACTAAATAAATTCCAATATACATACCACATGAACTGCTACAAATTAACCTTAGGTCATTCCACATACACAAACTTAATACTAAAAACACATGAAAAAGATAGTTTAACATATTTACACATAAAATGCAAACATATGGAGCTGAAACAATAATTACTCTATTAAACATGTAAATATATCCGAAAATTATTCATTTACGTGGAGTTGTAACTACCCTCTTTTATCACATAGTCATCGCACATTTTATACTAAATTTAAGTTTGAAAAGTAGGGGTGCTGTTTTATGAGGAAATAAATTTTTTTTGGGTTGGATAAAGTTATTCATAATAACAAAACCGATTCATGAAAAGTACGTTTATTTAAAAAGTGGAGTATACAAGAGCATGCCTGATAAATTAAATTAATAATTCATGCAAAAAATAACTTCCTTCAACTTTAAATACAAAAACAAAATCTGTAATCAGAATGTGAGCCTGAACTAATGCATAACCATCGTCGTAGTACACACTTACCACAAAAGAGTGCGGGCCATCAAATGTAATTTACTCTGCACTCAACAGAGAGCAACATAACCAAACATGAATGATGCCAACTAGCATTGTCTACATTTTGTAAAGCGGTACACTGCAGCGACACAGACGAACGGATAAAGGTTAAAACGTTTAAAAACGTCTTAAAAAGAAAATTTACACATCAGACAACTTCGTATTTCTGTTAATTAAATAAGTGGTAATGTCTGAATAAATAGTAGATTTCTACTTTAAAATACACCGTTTTAAACGGAAAAAATACCTATAAAAAGCGCTCGGAATCTAATAGCGGGACCAAAAAATTATGCAACGTTTAAACGAGAGGTTTTTTAAATTCAAATTTTGACGCCCTAAAATATCAGTGCGACGATTATGCGATAATACAGGGTATAACTTATTTCAAAAATATAAATTAATCCATACTTGATCACCAACAAAACTTTTGTACAGTGAAACCTTATTAATACAAACCTGAGGGGACAAAAATTACCTTTTTGTAATAACGAGGATTATTAACCATACTTCCCCATGTTGGACATACATAATTTGTACTATGTCAAAACAAAAGAACAAATATGTGCATTCTTACAATATAATAGACATAAAAATATTGATCAAATAACAAAAATTCCGATAGAGCTGAATTTTGGTAGAGACCTTGGGTACACCAGTATAAATAAAGAGCCAAAAGTCCCCATAGATCCCATGTGTGCTAAAAAAGTTATCCAAAGTCAAAGATCAAATTTTTTTTTCTCCTAAAAAACGGAAAGTTTTATCAAAAATACAGCCCAGACAAAAATGTAGATTACAAAATTACCTACAAAAATGGTCCTAACACTTTTTTTCTAAGAATCACTATTCCTAAGATATCGCAATTCTAAACGTTGAAGGAGTTAGATTCTACATTATATGCACACAAATGCCACGTAAATACGTAGTTAAGCACTTAATATAAGTAAAAATTCCTATTTGTGTCTCTTATATGTATGTATAAAATATACAATTCTGAGATTATATACTCAATAGAAACTGTCCCTTAGCCAGTCCTTTCTACCCGCATGGCCTTGAGCAACAACTGCTTACTCTATTGTCCACGTGGCACGAGGTACCTATATACCCTGTATTATTATTTCAACGCATGAGTATCACTAAGATATTCAAGGATGAAATTGAAAAAATTTTCGAGTACGAATTAACCCCTTACCCGTTATCACTCTTCGATGCACTTGTAATGCGCAAAACACTAAAGTCAGCCATTTACGATTGCTTTCAATCAGTCAATGCTGAAGTTGATACTACAAACGCTTCTTACATTATAGATGGAGGATATCTGTTACATCACGTTGTGTGGGATTGAGAAGAAACTTTTGTCATTTTTGCAAAATACGTTCAGTATCTACGCAGACACTATGGTTATTGAGTGACGGTAGTATTTGATGGCTATAGTGACTCTACAAAAAACATTAAAGCTGCAGAACAACGTCGGAGTACGAAAACATCTTCATGTTCCGAAATTATCTTTGATCAATTTATGACAGTTCCACCAAACCAACAACAGTTTCTCGCTACCATTCATAAATCTCGTTTCATTTCCATGTTTGAGTGATAAGCTGACCACTGAAAATATTGCAGTTAAACAAACTCAAAAAGACGCTGATGTCCTCATAATTGAAACGGCAATTGAACAATTAAATGCAACAAATACAACTGTTGTGGTTGGTGAAGATGTTGATTTGTTAATACTTCTTACTGCACTGACTCCAATTGATAAAATTATTTACTAACCTGGAAAGGCTTAACAGCGAACAGAAATATATTCTTCAAAATGTTTATCTGCTTATCCAAAATGTCAAAACCATGTTTTATTTTTGCATGCGATAACTGGTTGCGATACTACTACATCAGAAATGTTAAGGGATAAAACATCAGTATTGAAATTATTTGGAAAAAAAAAATTTTAATTGATTGCGCTTAAGTATTTGAAGAAATTGACTCTCCTCAAACGATAACCACAAAAGGAATTTGCTTTCTCCTTGCTGTTTATGGAGCTCCAAAAAAAATTAATTGTATTGACAAGTATAGATATTTAACTTTTGTAAAAAATACACGGAACAAGAAACAAGTACTCTTGCCTTCCTCCAACATTGGTTTCTGTTCATCAACACTTGTATCAAGTATACATACTAAGTTCAGACATGGCTAGGCAATCAACTGAACCCCGAAGACTGGGGTTGGAAATTAACAGATAATACTTTGGAACCAATTCAAACTATACTCCCACCTGCTCCGGAAAAACTCCTAAACACTATTTTTTGCAATTGCAAAAAAGGTTGTAGTGCTAAATGTGGCTGTAGAAGAGTAGGGTTGTTGTGTTCACCAGCGGGCACTAATTGCCAAGGCCAGTCTTGCTCGAATGTTCAATTTAATCCAATAGATGAAGATTCATGTGATATCGATGAAGAGACAGCTGATTCATCTTCAGTTGAACAATTTCTGAACATCCAGCAAGAAGAAGAGGAAATAAAGAAATCGAAGACGACATTACTGTGTAAGTTGAATTTGAAGAATATGAATTAGATTAGAATATTAACAGAAATCAGAACTACAATTTGCAACCAATCACTGATATCAATATCAAAATCAGTAATCATCATGCAGTAAATACAGTATTTTCCCATAAAACTCCGCTATAACAGATCGTGGAGTAGGCCTACCGCGGAAACCACGTTAAAAAAAACGTGCCAAGTACACTACCTCACAGGTGGCGTGGAAATGTGTGCACATAGTGTAGTAACTAACTGTTTTAACTTTTAGAATGGCGATATCTTAGGAATGGTGATTCTAAGGAAAAAAATTATTGGAACTATTATTGTAGATAATTTTATAATCTACAATTTTTGTCTTGGCTATATTTTTGATAAAACTTACCGTTTGAGAAAAATCCAAAAAACCAAACATTTTGATCTTTGACCTAGAATAACCTTTTTAGCACACATGGGATTATGGGGACTTTTGGCACTATTTCTACTGGTGTACCCAAGGTCTCTAAAAAATTTCAGCTCTGTCTGAATTTTTGTTGTTTGAAATGTCTATTTTCACCAGACTATGGTCAAAGGTTTCAGTTGTTTCAAAGTCAGTATTGCAGGAAAAGTGTAAACTGAGGGAAAACTCAAACTCATTTAATACATAAGTACCTAATTTCCTGTATGTATTCTTTCTTCAACATAAAATTTACATTTTACATTAAAGAAAAATTTAATGTGTAGCCTACTAATATACCATCAATACTCAAGCAATGCCCAAAATAAAGTACAAAAAAGTTTAAATATATTTTTAATTAAATATATTCAACTTATTTGTATTATATGGTTAAATAACAAGTATATAAATTGAGGTGTATAAGAAGTTTTAGAATGAGTATTTACACATCAAACAAATACTCTACTTTTGCGTTTAATCTCAATTTTAGTTGATCCTCTATAACTAATAAATAAATACAGCTAAACCCCTTATTTGCACTTTTCATGGGGACAAAGTAAAAAAGTGTAAAAAACGGGAAAGTGTAAATAAAGGGAAAAGTAAGAAATACGTTAAAGTTAGGGATGGGATTTTCGAATCTTGGATTCGTCGAATATACCGAATCATATGGATTCGAGGATTCGTAGGATCCGAGGTAGGATTCGAGGTGGGATTCGAAGTGGGTTTCTAAGAGTTTTAGGTAGTAATTGAAAATTGTAGTGCTGGCCGAAAATAGAAAATTTCGAACCGAACCGAACCCTTACGTTCGGTTCGGTTCGAAACCTCTTAAAATATTTTCGAAAAACTGAACGTTCGTTTAAAAAAAAAATATGTTTTTATAATTTTCTAACCCCCATTTGAGACCATTCACAAAACAACACAACAAAATTCCATTACTTGTAATATTCCGACTTTTATCGCATAATCGTCGCCTCAACAGTTTCAAGAGCAGACAAAATTAAAAAAAAATTTATTAATCGTCGCATAACTCGCATAGCATTTTTTCATATAGGCACGCTTTGTTTTTTGTTTACTTTAGAGAATTTTGTATGCATTTCTCGTACTACGTAATATAAACTATCGTACAAATGCCAAAGGTATTGTATATTATACCTTTAACTATAGTGCGTGTACGAGAAGTGTTGTAAAATCACCAAAGATTACGTACCCCATACGTTAAACTAAAGCGCATGTACGAGAACACTCGTATTTCGGCAAAACTAACGTGATCAAGTTAACACAAGACAAATGCGGTAGAAAATGATTACGTAAATTAGGTACGTATTTTAAATTACTGGGATGTATATATTTTCTTTGGCCTTTTTGGTTAAAACAGTCAGGTACTGAAAATATTAATTTAATCTTGTTTATTAAAAGTACTGGTCCAGTAAATTTTACAGTACGGTACTAATTGACTAGCATAGTCGCGGCAGCCATCATTATTTCTCGTGTTTTCTTTTTTCCGACGCAAATTTCTATAACCACACTTCTTACGTTACGTTTACAATATAATTGTTCTTGAGGTGATTTGCAATGAGCAGGCTTACGTCGTTTAAGTTTTCCAAATGGAGAAAAGATAATGACGACCCAGATGACCCAGAACCACCCCAAAAAAATGTCTAAATTTCTTCTGACGAGCAGCATTCTTCCAAGAAAACAGCAACTGCAGTCAGCGGGTTTTGTAATGTAGGTAGATAGGTAACTTAATTCACATTCAACTTTTTTTTATGTCCTATTAAAAAGTTTTACTTATTAAAAATGTTAGGTTATGTCTACCACAAAAATATGTTATGTGGCCTTATGCTGAATGTTCGTCATCTTTATAATATTATATTTTTTTAAATGAAGGTTGGTGTACACTGAAAAAGGAAGATAGTCTTTTGGAAATTTAGATGGAACTTCTTCATGAATTAAAAGTATATGATTTTCTCTAAACTGTTTTCTTTCCTTCATTATTTATTGTATAAACTGTACTTATAAAATGTTTTGCAATGTTTTAATTTTACATATGGCTGGAGAACCTTTCTTTCTCACCATTCAGTTAAAGACCAAAATGCTGGAGGTCAGTTCATTTTAATTCAAAACAATTATTTCTGTATGAGGTTCGGTTCGGCACGGTTCAAAATTTTTTTGCTATGGTTTGGTTCGAAACCAGAGAACTGAGGTTCATCCAGCTCTAGAAAATTGTATACCTAAACTATATTGTAAAGGTAACGGAAATAGCACAAACATAGATAAACTACGCTGTATTTTGTCAATTAGCATAACTACTCGATCATTTCCAACCTTCAATGATATAACATTGCAGAAAAAAACGTAACTTTTTTTTAAATAGTGTGTTATACAAACATATTTTATTGAAAACATAGGAAGGATTAATTTAACAGAGAATTAGACAGATGAAAACTTACATGTGTGGTTTTTGAGGTTATTTGTCTCTATTTTATATCAGGCGTATACACTATGCACTTATTTTATAATTTTTATAAATACACATGTGCTTTTTTTTAATACATAGGCCTATGTATTTTTTTTAAATAAATGTGTGATTTTTTTAATAACATGTGAAGTTTAGTGTGGGACTGGGATTCGAGATTCGATGACAAACACTGAGGATTCGAACAAGGATTCGGATTCGACCAAAATGTGGATTCGTCCCATCCCTAGTTAAAGTTAATTAAAATATAGTCGCATCCTGCAGCGTTCATAACAAATACGGGCTACATTACACATACGCATTGCACCACAGTAAAAAATTTAAAAAAAGGGCAGCAAATTGGAAATTTACCGTCAACAGCGCGCCGTGCGCGGAGAAAGGTCATTTTACTTAATCAGCTGTTGTTACGGCGCGGCGTAGCCGCCGGCTGGCTCTCTCTGTTCTCCGAGCTGCGCATGTGCAGTATAACTCACTCAACGCTCCGCCCAGACTCGTGACGTTCCATCAGCAGCCAGCCAATAGATACGAGCTTAGCGGAAAAATATATAAGCTCCATCTTCCGTGTACCAGTTTTGTCCATTTCTAATACCAATTTATTGGTATACGCACCAGTTGTCTCGCTGCCGTGACATGTTCAAGTTTACGTTCATCTTAATGTCTTGATACCAATAATTAATTATTTACGATCCACAGAAATAAATGGTTAGTTTAAAAAATATGCGTCAACTGTACAATACTTCCGAAATTATAAAATACGTATAAAACAGTTACCAAGACTACACTAATTTTATCTTGTGAAGTTTAAAATTCATACCAGTATTTCGGCTAAGTTGTGACATAAATATAGCATCAGAACATTTATACATTCGTGAGTTTACTTTTTTCCCTAGTACATTTTAGATTGTCTCCTGCTATAATGACTCAGACTTTTACACACCTAGGCTTAAATTATTATATTTTTAGAAATAAAAGCAACTTTTCATGTTATAAAATATGTATATTTTGCAATTTAAGATGTTCACTGCCGACTATAAAAGTTACGTTTTTCACAATGTTTTAAGGCTTACTATGGTTGTTACGTGACGTAAATAGCGGGATGGATTCGATTTTTGAGACGTAATTCGCGTGAAAGTATTGTATTGGATTAAATGGGAACCAAACGGGACCTGAAGAATATAGTGCAAATAACGGGAAAACGTAAATAACGGTAACGTAAATAAGGGGTTTCACTGTATTAGGAAACAAAAAGATTTGGTGTCAACTTAAAATAAAATGACAACAAAAACTGTGACCCAAAAGTGACATAGAACTAACATAGCATCCTATAACTATCGTCATCATACACACTAGCCACGAAACAGTAAGGAATATTTAATTAGTTCACTCAGCAAGAGACAGTGTCTGCCTGCTATTGATATTGTTGCAAAATCGATACTCGACTCGTGCACGCACTCTATACAGGCATCAACCTACCCTTTTTTATAGCATAATCGTAGCACTCGCATAATCGTCGCACCCATATTTTAGGCCATCAAAATTGGGATAAAAAAACTTTATCACATAAACGAAGCATGATGTTTTTGGTCCCGCTATTAGATGCTGAGCGCTTTGTGCAAGTATCTTTACCGTATAAAACGATGTATTTTAAAGTAGAAATATAATATTTATTAGGCGTCTGCGAGCAGAAGATTTTCACTTCGAGTCGAGCTCGAGCGAGTTTGCTAAAATACTCGCGAGTATCGAGTCGAGTTCGAGTTTTTTTTTAAGTTTATTGCACATAAATTTACTGTGATGGAGTAATAAAATGTGAGAACTTTTGAGAAAAATATGGAAATAAAAAAAGAAACCATTATCATTGTTAGCCTACTAAATTAAAAAATTCGATATTCCTAAAGTATTTGGAATTTCTTATCTCCGCCGGTTGATTTGAAAAGAGGAAGTGAAAGAGCATAGAATAAAAGTATTTTCAGATTTTTAGCATTTTTTTTTCGCATATACCGTTACTCTACATATTTACCAAATTGTTTAACCTCAAAATTAGTGTCAAATATCTGTAACTTGTCATTAAGTTTAATCAATTTAAAGTAATAAAAATAGAAGCATTTTACTTAATTCAATTTACACTTGCAAAAAAAACTTACGCACAATAAACCTACATGGAAATTAAAGTCTTTTTCAATGTCCTGTAGTCTGAAATATGTTTACTCATGTCATCAAATGTAGAGCTATACTGAAGAAGCCGATTTTGCCAATATTTAGTTGAATCGGCATTTCTGCCAACTTCCAATACTCTTGTTAATTTTCGACCGATATTACTGAAAAACGAATGAGACTGCCATAACCTAAAAATCCACGAGTACCCTTTTCACTTTTCGTAGTAGTACTACATTCTTTCAGATCACATTATTTCTTAGCAACATGTGCCAACCGTACATATCAAGATTTAACATCCTTTTTTTTTCAATAATGTTCTTTAATTTTAATATGTCCTAAATAAATACATTACCATCACGGTAAATACACATCTCGGTTATTACGGCAACTATAGTGCAAATGTGGTAACTATCATGCTTCTGCAGTAGTTATGGTATCTACAAAGAATCTTTAGTTCTTTTTATGGTAATTATCTTAAGATAACTATTGGAATTGTACTGTAGTTATGGTACATCATCCATATTTCTTCGTAAGTTGTTGTTCATTTGTATTTTCTTCATATTTATATTTACGTGCGCCATTACTGGCAGGAATTTTCATAAAAATGTTAAACGGGACTTTATATCACACATTTAATGGTGTAAATGATGAGACCCCGGACAATTTAAATGCTTTTTACAGTAAAATGCGGGAAATGTTTCCGCATAAGGCGGGAAATACTTCCGCATAAAGGAGGAAAGTGATACATTAATGCTATGCGGAAAATTATAGAAGTAAAAAAAATTAATCACGGAAATTCGTAAATCCCGGGTACGTAAAAATGATGTGTTCATGTATACGGTCGATCATGTTACATTATAAAGTAAAGGATAAAAGTGTTGTAAGACTTTTATTCCGATATAATGAGAGTTTTTTTTCTATAGGTACAGTGCAAGAAAAGCTCGCTCGAATTTCGAGTTGTTGAAAAGCCACGAGCTCGAGTTCGAGTATTACTAAAAAACTCGACTCGAAACTCAAATTTCGAGTACTCGCAGGTGTCTAATATTTATTCGGACATTACCACTTATTTAATTAACGGAAATACGAAGTTGTTTGATGTGTAAATTTTCTTTTAAAGAAGTTTTTAAACGTTATAACTTTTATCTGATCGTCTGCGTCATCGCGGTGTACTGTTTATAAACATGTAGCCAGCGCATCATACATGTTTGGTTATGTTGCTGTCCATATATAGAGCACGCGCACGTAGTCGAATAACGATATCTCGCTGATTGCATGCAACGCGCGCTCTCTGTCAGGTGCAGAGTTAAATACATTTGACGACCCGCACTCTTTCGTGGCAAACGTGCACTACGACAGTTACGCGTTAGTTCACGTCACATATTCAAGTGGCTTACGTTCGCGTCACAGATTTTGTTTTTCTATTTAATGTTGTAGAAAGGTGTTTGTTGTATGAATTATTAATTTAAATTGTTTTACGTGCTCTTTTAAACTTCACTTTTTAAATAAACATACTTTCCATGAACGGGTTTTGTTTTTATGAATAACTTTACCTAACAAAAATTTTTTTTTCTTGCATAATCGTCGCATCCCTACTTATCAAACTTGATTTTAGAATAAAATGTGCGACGATTATGCGAGAAAACAGGTTAACCAAATATGATACCAACCAGCGCTACACTGAAGTGACAAAAAAAATGGGGTTTGCGAATATTCGTAAACACGAATACAGTGAAATTCCGTTACAACGTACTTCAGAATAACGTATCTTTCAGTTCAACGTATGATTTTAAATTCCTGCTCAAAATACCAATGTAAACAATGTAAAAATATTTCACTTTTAACATTAAAAACGTATCCTACCTTTCAATACAACGACCATTCTTTTCCAGTTATCAGGAAAATTTTACATAATTGTTACTGTGTTTGCGCAGGGGTTCTTTAATATAAATGTAAATTATGATTTAATTTTTATTGCTTTCAAGAATCGTTAACAAGTATAAAACGTAAACAAACAATGTCTCAACGATTCATAGAATCATAGTACAGTATAAAGCGCCATTCTTCCTCCTCCATGGAGCACATACTTTAGTGCACGAGACGATCTAAACAATTGATTGCTGTTTCGCCCCTCTTCAAGATAACTGTTTTTAGCTGCGCCATTTTGGTTATTTGTAGAGCACGTTTTAAAAGTTTTTATTAACGCAGATACAAACGTTAAATAAAAATTATATTTTAACTTATATACGTAATAGAAAATCCAATATTAATTTATGCAGGTTAAGTTTTGAACTGTTTGGTGTCACAACATGGCTGACACGCTTTAATTGTGTTGCCATGAAGATAGGAATGTTGCCTGGCACAGTCATGCTCGCGACGTGCGCTACTAGTGCGGCGCTATGGTTATCTATGGATGCGAGGTTTGTTTATGTTTGACGTGGCACGAGGCAAACAATATTGTTGATTGAATATTTTAATCAGGATGGATGGCCAAAAGGATAAAAAGAAACTCAAGCAGTTCACATAGAAGAAGAAATCCAGATGTGGCACGGTCATTTGGTTTGGTGCCCACTACACTGTCACAATAATAAAAGATCGCGAAAAAGTTATTAAACTGTACAAACAGTAATCTTTATCTGCTGGTCGCAAGAGACTTCGCCTAGGAGATAACAAGGGAATTCTGACCCAATAAATGTACATATCTGCAAAATAGTTTAATCCATTTGTCATTTTGTGTTCGACAGATATAAATTTTGTATATGTAGGCCTAGAATTTAGGCTACTGTATTAAGTTCGTTAATTTTTTTTTAATTCTTGTTGTTTTACAAATATTTGCTTCCAAGCTAATGTAACATTTGATCCCCTACTACTTTATTTTTAAAACTACAAAAATACTATGTTTTAAAGGTAAATATATAGACTTTCAGAATAAAGTACTTTCATTACTAAGTATAAAAGTTGGGGCTTTATTGATGTACTTTATAACAAGATTCTACTGTAGTTGCGAATAGTAACTGACGAACTATTCGCATTCATAAGTCGAATAGCAAAATTTAAAATTGTGAATATTTACATGACTGTGTTTTATTTCTCGTGGTGGTTCCAAGAGCTTTGGTTTTCACCAGCTTCTAATGTAATTTCCAAAGTATTTATACATTCTTACTAACATAACCACAATGTAATTTTAAAAGGTTCAATTCAAGAAAAATACCAAACCAAAATCATCCTACATTAAACCAACTTGTTTCAAAAGCCAGACTGTAAACGTAAACATGAAACACAACGCCATTTCCAAACGAATATAGTTAGCAGGAATGCCAACAACTACTGTATTTTTGATGAACAGTTGCTATCGTTTACAAAACCGTTAAAATTAACTGTTTCAAATATTTTATTCAATGATAAGATAACCTTTTTATATACTCGTTTTGAGTATTGAAGTTAATCATGGAGTTTTTCCTGTTTTATATGTTTGAAGTACAATGAAATTGATTTCCCATGCTACACATTTTTTTTATCCAAATTTTTCCATTGTGGTAACCGAAAGGAAAAACAATAAATAACAATTATTAAATATTATTATATATGAAATAAAAATTCATGTCCTCAATAACTCTTAAAAATTCTAAGTGAACTTTATTTTTGTGGTTTCATTCACAGAAAATATCTTGTATAAACTAAATATACGAAAACCCGCCATTGTTCATTCGTGTTGGCCAAGTATCGACATCCATTGTCTTAAGGTTAAAGTGTAAAATCGTACTACATGGATAGGATTAACCTTCGTGTTTGGTAAAAAACATTAAGACTGGTTTATTATTTTAAATAAAATTAATTCTGTTTAATCAACGTAATGGATGCCCGGCAAAGTGGAGGAGAATCAAGTTCTAATAAATTAAAACGTGGCGAACCAAACACTTCAAAGACTAATTTAATATGGGACTACTTCATAAAAAACAAGCAGACGGCAAAATGCAAAACTTGCCACTGCATTCTGAAAACTCCAAAGGTAATCTATTTTAAATTATAGTTGATGCATTATTGAACACGTTTTTTGTAACTCATAAGTAAAATGTAACATTAAATCACTTATTTATGGGTGGTAATAATAATAATAATAATAATAATAATAATTATTATTATTATAATGATAATGATGAAATAATGATTGTAAAACATGTTTGGAAATGAAAGTATTTCTTCTTAAGGGGGAAAAGTTTTTTTTCTTAGTTTGCCCATATTTATTCATTCGTTTTTTTATCTTAGGTACTACAACCACTCTGATCAACCACCTATCTGCAAGACACAAAAAGGAACATTCCCTTTACACCAATGAGCAGAGTAAGATCACTGATGGTCAGCCTAAAAAAAAAAAAGTTTTCCGAATAAAGCAAAGGAACAATCACATCATACTTGATGCCAAAGTGGACAGCCAGTTCAAAAGAAGCACAATCAGTTACTCATAAGATCGCAAAATTTGTAGTTTCTGGTTTACATCCAAACAGTATAGTTGAGGAAGATGTATTTCGGGACCTAATTAAAGATGCTTATCCACGATATACTGTACCTTCCCGTACATCTTTCTCAAGATGTGGTGCCAAGTTTATTTCAGTCAACCAGAGCAGAATTGATGAGAGAACTTCTTGAAGACAAGGGTAAAAATATGCAGTCATTTTCCTTGACCACTGATTTTTGGAGTTCTAGGGTAAATGAAAGTTATGCCTCCTTAACAGGACATTATGTTACACGTGAATTCGAGTTGAAATCAAAAAAGCTTAATTGCTCTTATGTGTCAGAATCTCACTCTGCAGTGAACATCAAGGTTATGCTCACAAGTCTTTTTACTGAGTGGGAGATTCCTCAGACTGTGCCGGTGTATGTGGTAACTGACAATGCACACATCAGTGCTGCAGTAAATTCTATGATGTCATGTTTTGCTCATTCTTTACAACTCAGCATTCATGATGCAGAAAGTATGACGCCAGGAATCGAGAACATGTGCAAGAAAGCCCGCAAAATTGTTGGGCATTACTCAAGAAGCTCCAAAGCACGATATCGTCTTCAACAGAAGCAACATCAGGTGGGATTCGATTCTGTCTTTGAAGTCATCCAAGATGTGGAAACAAGATGGAACTCCAAGTTTCTAATGCTAAAAAGACTTCTAGTTTTGAAAGAAGCAATTGCAGCTGAGCTTGCATCAGATCCTAACTGTAGTATCGACAGTTTATCAGCTAGTGAATGGAAGCTCATTGGTGGGGTGGTTGAAGTGTTGGAACCAATTGCTCAGGCAACAGAAGAAACAAGTTCCAAACACTATCCAACATTGGGTCTGGTAATACCACTTTAGCAGGGAATGCATTATGTGTTACAAAACCATATACAACACAAGCCTGGAAGTGTCTTTGCACAAAATTTGTGCAAAGCTCTGAAGTCAAGATTTCCCTTGGTAGAGCAAGACAAACTGTACCTTATAGCTACTGCTGTCGATCCAAAATTTAAGCTGGAAGCTATGCCTGAGGAAAGTGTACTAGCCAAACAGTTTCTACAAGAAGAGTTAAGAAAACTGAGACATAAGGTAAAAACTTTGAACAAGATTTGCAGGTAATGACACCCGACGAGAATGTTACCAACACACAACAAAAACGTGCACAAAGTCCGTATGGGGATGGTTGGAATCCATTCCAATGAAGAAAAAAGAAGTGACTGCCGACACTGAAGTAGAGGATCACGTTGAAAAGTTTATAATCATACCTAGGATTCCCAGATCAGCAAACCCTCTACAGTGGTGGAAAGGAAATTCCCAACTATTTCCTTTTCTCTCTGAAGTGGCGCAGCATTTTTTGGCTATACCAGCTACAAAAGTCAGCAGTGAAAGAGTATTTTCAACAGGAGGAAATGTCGTCAGCAGCAGACGAAAAGTATTACTTTCCAGCCATGTTGAAGAATTGATTTTCCTTCATGAGAATTGGGAAAAAAAGTAGTGCACTCTAGGGAACTGAAGCGTGTGAACTGTATTAATAAATCTGAACCTATAGTCCATGAAACATAGTTTTCTTAAATTCAAAATGTGTTCTTGAAGAGTTTTCAAAATAATCTTAGTTTCTCATTGAAGTAGAAAGTAATTGTTTTCTATTAAGTGTTTTTTTTAATGTGAAGACAATGGAAATGCTCTATTTATAATGTTTGTTAATTTTAAATTTTTTAAACGTTTGAAACTGCTCTTTTAGACTGAATTAAGATAATTAACAATCTCGTTACTACTGATTTTGGAGTGGTAGATAACATTATAAAAATTTTTTTGAGAAAATTGTTCAACCATTATTAGTTTGTTTAGTTGATTTTTAAAATACATTCAAAAATTTATTAATCTACATTAAAGAATAACATATGGTTGATTACTGTAGTACTAGTACTGTATTGGGACCCCTTCTACAGCACACTCAAAATCAGGGAAAAATAAATTTTAACGAACTTAACGAACGATGATTATCAGCAACATATTACCACAGTAACACTTCAACTAAGTTAGTATTTATTGAACTGACAAAATGTGTTATTCTTACTTACGAAAATATATAAAAATTTATAAGCTGTGTTTCCGTTTATCGTCACATTCTTTTGTAGTCGTGCTAACATTTTATACGGCAATGGCTACATTTTCTAAGTTCATAGAAATTGTGACGTAAAAACATTTACCGGTACGTATAATTTTGACGTAAAAAACCCAAAATGTTAAATAAATAACCAGATAGAGCTTTTAAAAGCTATGTGCTACAAGTGACCACATCTGTGTACTTAACTTAAAATATGATACGTTATTGGGGTTAAGTGTGTTTACTAAATTTCTAAGTTGGAAAAATTACTAATTCCACGTAAGTAGTGCGCAATTTTAGGTCAATGAATTGTATATCTGATAACATTTTTATGCCATAAGTAGAGATGGTGATTTATAGCATTTAAAATAATATTTAGCATTTTGAATTTGAAATTTAGCATTTTGTAGCATTTTTAAAAACAAGTTTTAGCAAATTCTCTCATTTTAGATTACTGAAGAAAAGTATATTTTTAAAAAGCATTAAATAATACACATATTAATTATTAACAATCACAGAAATAAAGATCTAGCACAACTACAAAGATAGCCTATCTTGGCAGGTTTCCAGACAACTTTTTAGCACTTATGAGTGCAATAAATTGAATACTTAAAATTACAATAAATATTTTTTAGCTGTGTTCATGGCCATAGTTGATGTAGAGTGCACAAATAATGTTATTGAAACTCTTTTTTTTTTTCAATTTTATTTTTTCATTTTTTTTCAATTTTCGCCTTCTTTTGGTTTTCGATCATGCCAGAAACCGTTGCTTGCTGTTTTACCGACTTTTCATCCGATTTCTAGGTGAATCTTTTTTTTGCAGCCTGATGTTCCTCAGATTTAATGTGCTTTTGAAATACATCTTTTTTTTCCACTCCAGACGGCGATTACATAAATTGCACATTAAAATATTTGTATCACTTTCGTAGAACTGTTCACTTTTGTATTCATTTATGCGATCGCGAATGGATATGACGTTTCGTCCCATTTTTACCACGAGAAATAACAGTATACAACACATTCACGAGTATGCACATATTTGTAAACACACCACCTTCCACAGACTACACAAGAATGCGGCTTTCACGTGAAACACAGCCAGAAAATGGGACTTAATTGTTAGCGCGGCGAAGCAGAGATGTCGCAATATGGTGGCCTAAAAACTTGTACTCTGCAAGATGACGGACACACTTCCAGCTAGTTGATCTTTGCTTTGTTTACAATCGCGAGGCACGGATGGCCATTCTTCATTCAATATTTATGAACAATAGTGTTGTGAATGACGTGACAATAAGATACTTATGCTGAATATGCCATAAAATTATGGTTTCTTTTGATACTGAACTGAAACGAAATACAATTGGTAAATAAATTGTGTAGAGTGAAGACGAATCTACGTTTTTTTACCTTGATTTCGCATTTATCTCTGAATATTCTAGATTTCGCATTTTATAGCGGAAAAAATATAATTTAGCATATTTTCGCATCTATTTCGCGAAAACGAATAATCACCATCCCTAGCCGTAAGTGATTCTCCTTGAAATGTATGTGTTTAATTATACTATTTTGGCTAGTGCCCCATTATAGGCCGACTCTAGATTCAAGGTTGACAAAACTGGCAAAAAAGGTCGGCCTATATTCGGACTAATACGGTATAACGTTTCTTTCCTATAAAGTCCAGTGAAAAACAAATAATATATAAATGATTTAGCAGTTAAAACTGTCCCAAAAATTTTACATAATTTATTAATTTATAGTTTTTTTCAGTGTGGTAAGATATAAAAAATATATATTTTACAACTATAAGATTTCGAACTATTCGCATTCTATTCAAAAAATTTACTATTCCATTCGAAAATATTCGACCATAAAATCACCTATTCGCACACCCCTACAAAACAGATATTTGAAAACATATCTAAAAGATAATTTTTACAATGGATAGCTTCACATCCTTGTTAATAAATAAGTAAACAGTAATTTCCTAACACATAACGGATTTAAACTAAAAAAAATTGTTTTGGGCAACTTCAAGGTCAGGAATAATAACATACATTGTACAGCTAATAGAGAAAATATATAATAGAAGCATTTGATCATATTTGATGGTAAATTGTATAGTGTGAGAAAATCTAATATGAATTTTACGTAAATAAATGCCAGTTTTTTATATAGTAAACAAGACATTAATAGACGCTAAGAAAGTAATTTCCATAATGTAATATGAGGGATTTACTGACATGTGAATGAGACCTAAAGAAAATGTAATTGCAGGAAACGTAAATACAGAGAATGCCAATACAGTAGAATCCCGCTGATGCGACCACTCATGGTTTCCAGAAAAACGGACTTATAAACGGAATGGTCGTAATAGAGAATTCGGGCCAATTTTACCCCCCCTCACTCCCCCCAATTATAAAGTGAATTTGCGTCACGCGAGTTCGGCTATGCTAACCGGCTGGTTGTTATTTTCGTTCAAAACGTGGCAAAGGAACTTGTGTGCATCAGGTAGAAAACATTCGGCTATAAACGAAAGATATAAGAACAATGCTATCCTGAAATGCTGTGACAATGTTTTTGGAGTAGATAATCACAGCGACAGACCGACAGGATGCGCTTCCGTCCTTGCCGTCAGCGATGTTTATTTTGACAGCTCAAGCAATTATCTTTAAAAAAAAAAAAAAACACGTGTGAACGGGTAAATGAGGGGAAGGAGAGCGGAACTGCTGGCTGCGCACGCATCTACTCGCCAGTCGCCACTGTCTGGCGGCGGCGCGTGCGCGTATGTGCGTGTGTGCGTGCGCGTGCGAGGCTGGCGACCAGCAGCATCGTTAGCTAGCGAGTGTGACGGTAAATGTCGACCTTGAACTTGCACTTCCGCTTACTGCAGGGCTCGCTCTCTTTTATCTGTCTCCCCCTCCCACAAATATATTGGCTGGCAGGTCTCGCCCTCTTCACCTTCTTTATCTTATCTCTCACGCACACTTGAAGCACCTAATACTTCAGCGCGGGACAGGGACGGCAATAGACACGCGCGCAGATGCTATCAGGTGATGCGCGCAGTTTACCGCAGTTTACCGGTATTGGCTAGCGTGGATAGCCTAGAGGGGTGGTATCTATTTTTAGCCGTCTTTTGTATGCCTGCCTGCTTACAGTACAGCGCTCGCCAAGATAAATGTGAACACACAGCGCCCAACAAAGTGTAACAGACTTGTTTTTCAGCCGATTTTACTCAAATTTTCGACTTTATCTGCTCATATTTTTCACGGTTTCTCAAAAAACGGTCGTATAAACGGAATGGACGCATCAGAGGGGGGTCGCATCGGCGGGATTCTACTGTACAATGTTTCACATTTTTTAATCATCAGATATTAAGATTAACCTATATTGTACTAACGAGATTTCAATTTACACCAATCCCTCACATATCACAACTAATGCGTTCCCAAAAATGTTTGTGTTATCCGAAATGTGTATTCTGAAGCTTTGGTCTCCATAAATAGCAAGACTAATTTACTTAATGTGTTCAAAAATATGTAGGGAAATATTCTTTACGTAATATAAATGTGTATAATAACACTCAATGACAAATATGTCATAACATTTAACTTTATAGGCCTATCTCTTGTATACGTTGTACGACAAATACGACACCGCGTAACGGGAGATAGGGGATTATGTACTTATCGTCTGTCGGCTGGTTGGCTTGCCCACCCAGGTGTGACCAACTCACGTCGCGTACCTTTCCACGAACTTTCCAAAACCATCCTTTACTGGCAGTGACAGAGATATTACTGTCCAAATATTTACATTATTATTTTTCAAAAATCGAAGTGCTTATTTGTGTATTAACACTTGTTTCACACCAATCCTGTCAGGCCAGTATTTTTTTTTTTTTTTTTTTCGTTGCACCACACATTTAACAACCTTTTCCATGTGAATCATCTGTTCATTTCTATTCCGGTATCTAATGTCAAATATATTCCCGCTAGTACAACTAACAGCATCAGACTTAAATGTTTGTAACCAAAAGCATAGTCAGACCTGGACGTGCATCTCACTTACCCCCTCGTATGGTACACTGTATGCTACGGTACATCTGTTGTTTACTGAGTTTGAACAGACTTTGCGGAGTCATACAAGACTTATTTTTACCTGTCGCAATTTTGTGCTAAATGATATTTAGACATGCTATTTAAGACTGGGACAGTAAAATTAACAATGCACTAAATTAATTAGACATGCTAAGAGAGGGATTGGTGTAATCAAATTACAAAGTAGTCACATTTAAATCTTAACATCCTGCAGAGACTTTATTGTAAGAAGTTAACAATGTAGCAAGCATTAAGAAGCCAAATGAAAATGTAAAATTTAGCAAAGTAAAAATAAATATCCAAATTGCTTGAGGGAAATATTTGTTAATATACATATGCTTACTGTGAATTCCTTTTCAGTTGTCGCAGTCGCACCAGCAGCTGGTACTCCTGTTGTCGATGTCGCTTCACACGAGACAATATTGTCCGGGGTGGGCTTGGCCTTCAACTTGCCGGTGGGGACTGGGGTGATCTGTGGCTTTTTAATTGGCCGGCCTCGCTGTTTCGGTGTTGCTGCTGCTGGCTTTCCTTTTCTCGCTTTCCCTTTCTTCCCACCGTCACTGTCTTCTTCCTCCTCTTCACTGGTGCTTGGCTCCGTCAGACGAGGTTTCTTCGCCCCAGCGTTACGCAACCTGCGAGAACTTCTCCGCTTCTCCTGCCAACAAAAAATGTAAAAGTAAACATTCAAGTAATATGACTTGGCATATACAGGGTTTGTCCGTTAAGTAAATATACTGGCTGATCCACGGAGCTCCACTCACCCAAACGGTGGTTCAGGTGGGAGATTTATGGTGGAGGGGCTAAACTATGCAACGCTCTGACGCAGAGAGGATCACGCATGGAGCACAAGCTGTAATCAAATTTTTTTTCAAGGCAGAAAACGTCCAAAATGGAGCGTTTGCTGGAGCAGCACAACGCGATTAAATTTTGCTTTCACCTGGGCAAAACCGCTTCAGACACACTTGCGTTGGTTAAGGAGGCTTATAAAGACGATGCTCTGTCAAGAACACAGGTTTTCCGGTGGTTCAGCAAGGTACTGATTTTTATCTGCCACCATTTTGATTTTACACACAAATATGGCCACTGCAGTGTACCAAAATTTACATTTTCAAGCCTTTATGTTTTGTTTAATATCTATAAAACATACAAAGTCATGTGCGATGTCATTGCAAAAAGGAGACTTGGGCTATCAATAATGCCACTAAAAATAAACAGTATGTTGTTTACATGTCTTCATTTATAAACATGAAAGTTGACCTTGACCCCCAACTTTTTTTTAAATTTTCAATTACTCCTACTTCCTTTTAAAATTAAAATAACACAATGAAACCTTGAGGCAAGTTAAGTCTAAATGGAGTACTTGGCAATGATATAATGATATATTGTCAAAAGAATGTACTCAATCCCTTCTTGGTGAAAAAAAATTCCTAAAATTTGTGTTTTTGGAAAAAATGCATTTTTTGAGGAGCTGTAAAAAGAAGGGCAAATGCAAATATTCTGAAAATTTAGCAAAACATTGCCATGATAACCTTTAACACGCCACTAAAATATATATTTTTAATAGGTTTATTCTCTGTAACAGACTAAAAATGCAAAAAAAAAAAAAAATTATTTTGTATTCAAGTTCAATTTACTGTTATTATTGTTAGTACACTACCTAGTAATTTATTTGTCACATATTTGGCATTAATGTGTGTCTAATTGGCAACACATATGATATTGCTATACAGTAGAATCCCACTAATCCGAACTAATTGGGACTGAACCCTGTTCAGATTAGGCCGAATTTTGTCATATAATGCCATATATTGTGTTTTCGAGGCATATTTCGTGTATGATATGTCAAATGTGTATGAAAGGTCTGACGAAAAATAAACTTTTTTTATTTAGCGTACATATTTAGAATCATAGAAAATTTTTAATTACATAGCCTAAACTGCAATTTCAAATATTCCGAGTTTAACAAATCCAACAGTGTACATTACGTGACAACATTAGGTCGAAATGAAGGGCGATTCGTGAGTGTGTATTAGCAGAAGGGCAGTGACCTTCAATCAGAGTAAACAACATCCTCCTTCCCGCATAAGCTTACACATTCCTCTCCTCTTCCATTTCCAACTATGAGTCAGACAGTCAGTGCGTCACATGCTACTGCTGTGTCACCTGCTACTGCGCACTTGCCCTGTGTTTTGTGAGCCCTTGTGAGCGGTGTGTAGTGGTTTTTTTACATTCTGTGTTTGTCCCTGCTGTTGGTCATCATGACAAGCAAGCGTAAACATAACTCGTGTACATTAAAAGAAAAACTGGACATGCTGAAAACACTTGACAAAGGTGAAAGTGCCACTCTGTTATCGAAAGAATTCGGTGTCGGCAAATTGGAAAAAGAACAAAGGTAAAATTGAGCAGTTTTGTACTATCACTAGTGAAAAAATTAATGAAAAACGTAGCAAAACGACAGTGTCTTCTTACGAAAAATTGGATGAAGCACTTTTTTATGGTTTACCCAAGAAAGACAATAAGGAATCCCTATCACTGGTCCTCTGATTCAAGAAAAAGCGCTTCAATTGAACAAGCTCATGGATAGTGACGCATCATTTACGGCTAGTTGCGGTTTCTTAGACCGATGGAAGAAACGACATGGAATCAGGCAGCTTACAATAACTGGGGAGAAACTGTCAGCGAACAACGAAGCAGCTATTGAATACCTTGAGGAGTTCAAAGATATCATTTCTTCCTATTCGCCACAGCAAGTCTATAACAAGGATGAGACGGGACTTAACTTTAAAGCATTGCCTACCAAAAGTATTGCATCACAAGAGGAACAATTTAAAATGGATAAACAACGCTTAACTGTGTTAGCCTGCTGCAACGCTTCTGCCACAAATAAGCTTCCACTGATGGCTATCGGCAAATTGGCAAAACCACGCTGTTTTAAAAACATGAAAACTCTCCCTGTATTTTACAGAAACCAAAATAAAGCTTGGATGGATTGTGTTTTGTTCCAAGACTGGTTTGAATTAACAATTTGTGCCAAAAGTAAAGGCTTTTAACAAAGAAAATGGATTGCCTCCTAGTGCTTTGTTACTTATAGACAATGCTCCGTCACATCCTGAAGAAATGCAACTTGTTTGCGGTGATATCAAAGCCATTTTTCTCCCACCAAACGTCACTTCAATTTTGCAGCCAATGGACCAAGGAGTTTTGCATGCTTTCAAACAGAATTACAGAAAAAACCTGCTTGGGAGAGAACACAAAAGGAATCTTTACAGAAATCATGGAAAAATCTCTGGACTGATATAGAGTTTGTCCAAACAGTCTTCCCTCCGGCAAAAGAAAAGTTTAAACTTCAACTAGTAAAAAAACGACAGTGAGGAGGAAGGAAACGCGCCGACTGATGTTTCTCATACTGCCGCAGCCAGTGCCCTTGATCTGGCTATCAGCTACGTCGAGCAACATGCCGATGCAACCTCAACAGATGTTATGTTTATGCGGCGTTGGCGAAACATTGCATCTTCAAGCCGATTTAGTGCATTGCGTCAAAGGACGAGTACTGACTTTGCCTCTTAGATAATGGTTTGCTTTTTTACGTTTTGTTTTGTGTCAATCCTGTACAGAACATTAATTTTACATATAGTATGTAAGTAAATTCAAAAATTTTCAATACATACATATGTATTTAAGTACTATGTACATAATCCTATTTTTCTCTCTCTTCAGTTAAACAGTGAAATAGATAAATTATTAGTTTCTTATGTACATATTAATAAATGTAAAACATTACTTGAAAGACTTGTTTTTCTTTAATTTTCCTAGTTCTTAAGTGTTATAAAAAATAATTTTTTTTTGTCCTAGCCCTGTTTGGATTAGGCGGATTTTCGGATTAGCGGGGTTCGGATTAGCGGGACTCTACTGTACTTCTTAAAGACATTCCTAGATAGCTTTGTGTACTCACATTATGAGCATGTCTGTACGCTAGTCTGAGCAAGTTAGAACAGGCAAGCCAGTGTCAGTCTGGAAGTAGACCTGTGCCTGTGCAGATGTAGCTTAGGCCCTAAGTGTTCGGTGTTTGTGGTTTTAAAGTGGTTTGTAGTCAGTAACTGATTTAATTCACACCATGGCGTATGCAAGTTAGCTATTTATTTAAAGTTAATTTTTATGGAGATTGTTTATAATTTTCTTAAATGAACCTTGTCTTAAGACTGCTTATGGAGAGTCTAAAAGATCAGACAGATCAATGAATTTGAAGAGAATGACAAGTTAAAGCTTCACGTAGGACTTAATACCAGAAACATTGTGTTTGTGATTATCATAGTGCAAAAATGCTGGAAAAGTATAATCATTTATTTGGAAATAGTTGAGATCCATTGCTCATACATAACAAATGTATTAGAAAATCTCTTAAGAGAAATAACTATTGAAAAATATAATGAAGCTAAAGTGAAAAACATAAAAAACAATTCCAGGGAAATCTCTATGTACAAACTGTTGGACAAGAATATCTGATCTTAGTTGTGCAAGTGACAGCAGTGATTATGAACCCAATTCACAAACCATATAAAATGTAAATGTAGCTTGTCAGGCGAATCTCCATTGAAAGTAGCCAAGTTGAGTTCAGATAAAAGAATGACTGTCATTACAAGAAAAGTCGATAAAGTATCAAAGAACCTAGGAAAGAAATTGTCAACGTCTTTTGATGTACCTTATGTTGAAGAAGATTTATTTGGGGAGGTGGTTAATTTGGATGAGTACGTATTTTAATAAACAAGCTTAAGGAAAAAATGAAACAAGCTACATCAGTATATGACAAAATCAAAATATTAAGTTTATTATCTTCCAGATGGAGTAAACAAAAGGTTATGGCTGAGTTTGGTGTGAGTGAATACTTAGTCAAGAGTACAAGAAAGCTAGTAAAAAAGTATGGAATATTACCTGAAAAAAGTAATTAAAAAAAAAACCTTTCTAAAACTCTCACAAACAGTCATTGAATTCTACGAGAATGACGACAACAGCAGGATGTGTCCAGATATGAAAGATTTTGTTAAGTGTTAGGATAGAATATGGAACCAAAATCCACAAGCAGAAGCAACTGATTCTGAGCAATTTGAAATAATTGTACAGTAAATTAAAATCAGTACAACCTTTATGTGTAGGTTTTTCGAAATTTAAACAACTTCGCTCAAAATGGTGTATCCTAGCAGGGCCTAAAGGAACTCACAATGTTTGTGTGTGCATGATCCATCAAAATGCCAATGAACGGTGCGGCCCAGCAAGGCGTGTGGATTGTGAGAAACGAGTGACTGGAGGAAGCAACATTTTTTAAGTAAAATTGATTAATTGGCATTTTTAGATTATTAGCTAGTAATGGGCCATTCCATAACAAAGTGAGCCTGGAGCCAAAATTTTAAAAATGTGAATAATTGTTTATTATTCAGGGAAATGAGAAGTAAATATATGCTATGTTAATTTGCCAAAACAAAAAAGTTGAAAATATATTTAAATGTATGAAAGTAATTGGTTGTGTCTTAAGTGTTGAAAGTTGTCAGCTTGTGACACAATTTTGGTTGTCTAGTTTGGCAACATTGTAGATACTTCATTACTTACTTTCAGTGTTCTCAGTTTATTCATAGTGAAGTTAATATCTTGTTCTTCAAGCTGCATATGAAGTTTGTTTTGTAAGGTAAGCCATTTTTGTGATATTATCGAAAAAAGAAAAGCATGTGCTTAGTTGTCCCACCCGTGACAAAAAACTTAATTAAGTGTATCTTGTGTAAAACCCAGTTTGAGGTTAGGGTTATAATGTTGTGGAAGTAAGGATTTAGTTGAGTGAATCATGTTGCAAAATATTTGGACAGATGAAGATAGTACAATTATATATATATAAACATTTTGACCTGTCCCACCCGTGACAAGATCAGTGGCGCTGGTGATGCATTAACTAACTGTCAGCTAAATTCATAGATTATACCTATTATTTTAAAAGAGGACAATGCCCTCCTTTTTGACATTTTTTCCTAATTATGCCAATAGTACAGTAACTCATTTTGCAGTTTTAATTTCAAGTCAAATATTGTAGGTAATAATTATTGATCTCATTACTTGGTTTAAATTTGTCTTTTTAAATGTATTGCAGTATATATCTACAATTTTCTGGGGTATTGTTTGTGCAGGCATGGGGAAAACTACATCAGCTGAGAGGATGAGAAAGCTCAGAAAAAAGCTTAAAGAGGATGAGAAAATATATAGAAGTCATAGAGAAAAGGAACGAGAAAGAGATAGGATCCGACGAGAGAAGATGAAAGGGAAAGAAATGTCATCTATTCGGCTGTGTAAGGAAATAAGACGGAAAGATGCTGAAAGAAAAAGAAAATACAGGCAAAAGAAAAAGAATGCAAGTATTGAAAATAAAGCTGCTGACATTGCCTCACCACTAGGTTCATATTTGTGTGTTCAGTCACTTGGAAAGGCTGTAAATAGAGTAAAAAAATCTCTTCCAAGTAGCCCCCAAGGAAAAAAGTAGCAGTGATAAAAAAACTAGTGTTTGACAATATGTCTGGCACTGAGGCTAAAACTATCTTTCCGGAATTGGATAACAGGGGAGGTATAAGATTGAACAATGCACTAAGTGAAAACACTGCTGTTGAAGTCCAGCAATTTTATGAACGTGATGGTATCAGTCACCTGTCACCTGGTATTAGGGATGTCAAATCAGTTAAGGATCCGAAAACTGGTCAAAGACAGACGCTACAAAAACGTCATATGAATATGACAGTAAGGGAAGCGTATCAGTTATTCAATACTGAAAACCTTGGTGCAGTAAAACTGTCCACATTTTATGCATTGCGTCCTCAGCATGTTATTCTGACAAGTGAAATGCCACACAATGTATGTGTGTGCAAATACCATTCAAATTTCACTTTTATTCTTGAGGCTGTCGCTAAAAAAGTTCCAAACTTTCCCTCAAATAGTTCCACACTTCTTGAAATAATCTGTTGTGATTTGACAAATGAGAACTGCATGATTGGAAACTGTACTAAATGCATTCATAATCTTATCACTTTAATTGATGAGCAGACAGATACATCCTGCCTTAGAACCAACTGGAAACAGTGGAAAGATATAGAAGGTCGCCCCAAACTCATTGAAACTAATGGGTCAGTTGATGAAGCACTAAAAGAACTTCAATTACAAGTATTTAAAAAGCATGTGTATATAAAAAGAGCTCAATCACAAGCATTTAAGGATATGAGAGAAATGTTAGAGGATGATGATGTTATTTTACAAGTTGATTTTGCAGAAAATTATTCTGCTATGCCCCAAGATGAAATCCAGTCTGCTCACTGGAACCACAAACAAATTACTGTCTTCTCAGCTTGTGCATGGGTAAAAGGAGCTACACGTTCTTTTGCTATTGTAAGCAATGATTTAAGCCATGACAAGTATTTTGTTTATACATGTATAAAAAAAATTACAAATTTACTGGCACAAGAATTTGAAAGTTTGAAATACATAAAAATCTTTTCAGATGGCTGTGCTAGCCAATTCAAAAACAAATTTACCTTGTCAAACCTATGTTTTATGCCAACAGATTTTGGTGTTGCTGCTGCATCATCTGCAGTCCCAAATGTAAAATTTGTACTCCTTTCAAAATCAGAAATTGAGGATAATAGGGAGTTGTTGGACAAAAGATGGCAAAATGTACTGGCTATCAACGGTATCCAATCAAAACATTACTTCAGACAGTATGACAGTGAAAACCTTAGTATCGGCTGTACATTTTACTCAGAACTAAAGAAATGTAGAGTCTTTAAACTAAGATATTCAGATGTGTACTCAGATTCTGAAAATAATCACGATGATAATAGCCAGTGCTGCAAAGATTCCCAAGAACAAACAAGATGTTCTTCAATTTGTTGCAAAACCAGATGTTGCCAATGTAGTGCCAGGAACATTTTTGCTCGTAGAATTTGTCACGACCAGCAAGAAGAATGCTGTCAAGTATAAGTATGCAGCCATTTGTCAAAGTGAAGTAGAAGGTGATGGAGAACTGAAAATCATGTGCATGAGAACTGTTGGAGAGAGTGGCAAACTATTTAGGGCCGATGAAAAAGATGTCTTCTATGTGCAATTTGAACAGGTTCTTTCTCTGTTGCCAACACCTGAAGTGAAAAACATAAGAAATAGTGTTATTTATGACTTTCCTTGCCAGTTGGATGTTTATGAACAAACATGAACTTAGTTAAAAAGAAAACTTTTGCCAACAACATATTATTTTGGGCATTTTGTTTTTGTTACTACTATTACTTTGATTATATTATTTTTAATTTCTCACAAGTGTAGAATTTGTCTTTCAAAGTTATTCACTGTTTAACATGCAGTTTTTAGTTGGTCTAAAATTTTATTTACTTGATTAATTCTCATCGTGTCCCACCCGTGACACGGAGTGGTCCCACCCGTGACAGAACAAAGTTGTATATTATTTTCAATATTGGTGTTTTAGCTCCTCCTCTCATGTGGTAATGTATAGATCAATGCCTCCCATATAAGATTATTATGAGTTCAATTGTGTTACACTCATAAATTCACAGAGTTTTTTCCGAGAAACTTGTTGTGTCTAAGGCTGTCTTTTTTCTGTCCCACCCGTGACAAATGTTTAGGCACTAGTATTTAATTATCAGAAGAAGATTTAAAAGTAAACCATTAACCAATAAATAGCATTGTGACTGTAGTTCACACACTGCAAAAATAATATACAATAAATATTTTTTGAAGCTTATTTTAAATCCCTGAATAAATTAAATGCTGCACAAGTGTCCCACCCGTGACAATGGAATGGCCCTAATTTAAATAGTGGCAATAAATAAAACTGTGTGATAAAAATCTTTAATTGGGCTATCCTCTACGAACCCGCAGTAAATCGTAACATTTTTGGTGTCAGAAGTGGGATAGCCCTAATTAAATAATCTGTAAGTAGTTAATAGTGACTTTAAAAAAAAAAACCAGTTTATATTTTCGGTATTAAAATTAGTGTTAGGAACTGTAGTATTAGTTTTAAAATTAGTGTTAGTGTTTAGTAGTGGTTTAGGTTAGCTCATAGGGGAAATTACAGTGGTGTTAGTCTTGTAGTGTATGTGGACAAGAAAGATGGATGCCGACGACCTTAAGAATATCATGGCATTCTTGGTCGAAATGAAGAATGATTTGAAGAGTAGCCACGAGAGAACGGACGAGATGAAGAATAAAATCGATAACTGCCAGGAGGAGATGAAGAATAATCAGGATAAAATGTATGAATAGGCTGGACGAGATGAAGAGTAGCCAGGAAGAAATGAAGAATGAAATGAAGAGTGGCCAGGAAGAAATGAAGAATGAAATGAAGAGTGGCCATGAAGAAATGAATAAAATTATAACTGCCAAGAGGAGATGAAGAATGCTATGAAAGAAGAGATAGAGGACATCAAGAAAAACCAAGAAGAAACCAGCATCCAATTGGAAGGAAAAGAACAGTGCTTGGAGCAACATGTAGCAGAACATGAAGAACTAGTAGCACAACAGCTGGCCCAACTCGAGCACCCCGCAGAACAGTGAATGGCGTAGCAGTTAGTTCAAATCAAGCAGGCCACTGAACAGCGAGTATCAGCGGTAACCGAAGAGTGGCGTCGGATGTTCAAGGAAGCTACATCTGCTACAAAAAGGAGCAGTTATTCTGAAGATGTGAAGGTGGAAGGCGCAACCTGTCACTCAAAATTCAAGCCACCCACCTTTGATGGCCAATCGTCATGGGCTGTCTACAGGCGACAGTTTGAGGCAGGTGCTGAAGTAAATGGGTGGGACGATGAAGAAAAGGCTACGGCACTCATCTTGGCCCTGCGAGGATCTCCACTAGAGCTGCTGCAGACCATACCAGTTCCAGACCAGAAAGAATATGGGGTATTAGTAGAGTCCCTTGAGCTGAGGTATGGCGACCGACATATGGGCGAGGTGTACAGAACAGCCCTGAAGAACTGTCAACAGAGATCTTCGGAAACCCTCCAAGAATTCGAAGCCGACACCGAGCGACTCGTGCATCTCACCTACCCAGAAGCACCATCAGAGTTCCGCCAGCAGCTAGCAACTAGTGCTTTTATAGACGGGCTCCGAGATGCAGAGGTTCAGCAAACTCTTCGGTTTGCTCGCCACAAAAACATTTGCGATGCTTTTGTTCACGCCCTGGAAATCGAAGGTGCCTGCATGGCCTCAAGAAACATGATTATCAGTGCGAGAGAGGCCGTGATAGAACCTTACCACCAAGCAAATGGCCGCTCAGATACTAACGAAGAGATTATACTTAGAACACTAATGAAGCTGTTGAATGGGTCGCAGTTTCTGAAAACAAGAGGAAGACAGCGGTGCTTCGTCTGCAAAGAACTAGGACACATCCGGCGCGAGTGTCCGAATCGTGATAGGAAGCCCAAGGGAGATGTACAACGCTGTAAAACAACAATCGAACAGGAGAAGAGTCTACCGGACCGACGGAGACGAGGTCATCCACGATGTTACGCGTGTCGAGAAAGAGGGCACGTCCAACGTGACTGTCCGAATCGTGTGGAGAAACTGAAGGAGGAAGGACATTGATGTGACAGCGGGATTAAGGAGGGTGGTAACTCACTGGTTAAAGGAACGGGAAGTCGCCTACGGTGTTCTGCTTCTGCGTTGTAACATACGCTGGGCTGCATGTTAAACACTCAATAAAATAATAAGTAAAAAATTAAGGCCTTGGAAGCATCAGCTCAGAAAACAAAACAAACAACAATAATTAACACAGAGGTGCCCAGACGTCGTACAAAGGATTTCACTTATAACCTACTAGGAACTCTAGGAGGCTATGTGGATCGGGGATGAGTAATCAAGAAATAACATGACTGTTGGTTTGATTTATACAACTGCCCTTTTACTAAAATAATTTAGTTAGCTTTTTTTCTTTTATCTTCAAGTACACATGTATTAAAATATATTAATTATAAACAGAAGGGAGCCCCGGGGCAACAAGACATATAAAAGTAAACAACCATATCTCTTAAACTTGACACTGGTTTTAAGTGAGCTCGCAGGCTCAAAAGAAAGACAATTACATTTTGTTTTTAATTTTCTTTTGAAATTAATTTAACTAAATCCTGTGTCCTGAAAACTGGCGGTCCTGGCACCGGAGGTTTCGGTAGATTTAAGTCCAGAAGAAATCAATTTATGTAGAAACTTGTATGTCGACTGGAGAGGGGAGAAAACTTCTGACTGCATGAGACCAAACACGGACTGCTAATTTGGCAGTGAAGTTCCATTCTAATTTGGTGTCCAAATCTTGAACATTATTCTTGCAGGCTAATCTTGCACATTATTCTTGCACCCCGCCTGTAACCAAAGTCCCAAATTGCTTAGACTGGTTAACAGGCGGCTAAGGCTGGGCAAATCTACGCTCAGGGAAAGGCCAAAAAGAGGGAGGGGGGGAAATATGACGATCACTTACCCAAACAGCGGGGTGAAGTCACGTTAGCTGGCTCCAGGAGTCGAGTAGGCAACTCCCGGCACGGAAGTTCGTGGAAGCCATGACGAGAAACGAAGAAATAATTTAGATTAAAAAAAACTATTACGGGCAGCCAAATATAAAAATAAAAAAATTAAGGCATCTATGCCTCAACGTTGGAGACTACATGACGTAGTGTCGAGTTTTGGAAGCACTACAGAGATGGACTCTCGCTAATCGCGACGCGTGGTCCGCACAGACCAGATGCTGCCCGCCGAATCTTCGAAAATGGCGTCGGTGCGCCTAATTAAAGAAAGTAACTGCCCCCCATCCAAAGAAAGGGGGGGGGGGGGGGGGGGTGATTGCCCGAAGGTGTCCGGAGATGCCCGAAGGGGCGAAGCAGACTGCAGCAACCAGTGGACCGAGAAAGGTTAGGGATTTTTACCGCTGCTAGGCTTCGCTGATGGCTGTTGGACAAGGGCAGATGTCCTTGAAGAGACCATGTACCCAGGAGGCCACAGGTGGGAGTTGAGGGGAGGGGGGGTCAGAACTTGCTTAGTCGCCTGGGAAAGGCGTCGTGTGGACCGTCCCGAGGCGTCGCCGAGGACTGTAACATGTCCTCGACGTGCTGGCAAACAGCTTACCTATGATTGTCTCCGAGAAATGAAAGTTGCTAGCGGTGGGCTTGGGGTAGCGTTCACTAGCACGAAAAGTCATACTTTTACAGGGAAAAAACGTGATGCATACCACGGCCGAGATGCTGCGATCATTAAATGTAAGCAAAAGGTATCTAATTGGGCCTGCGAACAAGCGCTGGTGCACTGGGTTGCACAAGATTATGTCGGAGTGTACAGTAATGGAAACAAAATTAAATGAAATTAAAAAGGCAACTTTATTTTTGTGGTATCCTTCTATAAAAATTAAAAATTAAATTAAAAATTAAAAATTTGTGCCCGAAAATTATGATAAATGGCACAACGTGTCGACAAGGGTATTCACAAGGGAGGTGCCCGGAATGGGAATGTAGTCAGCAGGGTTGCCTGGTGGAAAGAGAAGCACCATAGCAGCAGGTGCGGAAGAGCGAGACCCATAGTCACCGCAAAGCTGGCATACGGACCCGAAAAGTCGGAGGATGGCCGCGATGTTACATCTGTCAGGAAGTGGGCCATATTCAGCACACCTGCCCGCTGCGAAGGATGGCTTCGCCGCATGGCTCACAACAGCGGAGTGTTACCTATTCGGGACAAACAGGTTTAAGAAGGGGGCAATGTTACGAACGTGAGCAAGGCCGGGACACGTGCAGGTGCAGATCTGGCTGGTGACTGCCGCAGCATGATGTGCACCGCGCGCACCTGAAAGATAACAAGGATTGTCGCTTTCCCCCCTCCTTCCCACCACTCCCCGCGTGGCGCCCTGCCTTTGACACGTAACTGAAACCTGACAGCTGTTCAGTTACGCGAGCCTCCAACACGTGTTTCGAGAGATTTCTGCCGTCAGGACGGCTCGGAATGACGCGACTGGCCCCGGCCGCTCTCGCGAGTTCTGGAATTGCGCCGGGCCTATATATATGCCCGAGGACGTCAGGGCAGGGAGTCAGTCAAGTTCAGATATATCAGGCGGCAGCCTTCCCGCGGCGGAGCTTCCAGGGCGATAGTGCCGCGGGTGTGGCAGAGTGGCGAAGTCCTTGGACGAAGGTTCCAGGGCAGAGAGTGAGTGAGTAAGTGAGTGAGTGGAGTCGGGAGTTTTCCCGCGGCGAAGTTTCTGGGTGATAGTGCCGCGGGTGCGGCGGAGTCCCGAGCGAAGTTCCGAGCGAGGCGTCGAGTGGGATCTCGGCGAAGGGGAAGTGCGACGGCGGCGGTGGAGTGTGGCGAAGGAGGACCACGAGGGGTGCTGCGGCGAGAGTTTCGCCTGAGGTGCGGCCCAGCGAGGCGTGTGGATTGTGAGAAACGAGTGACTGGAAGAAGCAACATTTTTTAAGTACAATTGATTAATTGGAATTTTTAGATTATTAGCTAATAATGTAAATACAGTAGAGTCTCGCTAATCCGGACTTGTCCGGATCGGACCCTGTCCGGATCACCGAAAGTCCGGATCACCGAAAGTCCGGATTAACCGTAATCAACTTTTAAATGTATCAAAAATAAGTTTTATTGGCTAAAGAAAAATCTTTATGCTTAAAAATCAACTGTGTTTGATTATAAAGTACTTAAAAAACTAAGTACACATGTATGTAACTTATAAATAATACAATACATTAAAATTACAATTAATTAACATTTAATTTTTTTTTTGAGTTTGAGCGTGAACGCTTGTAATGTTAAGCCCGACAGCGGAACGACTTTTTCACCTTGTTGGCAAAACCAGATGTACAAAGCCTCGTCTAAAGTTTCATTTTTTTTTAACGTGCTCCTGTTACCCAGACTGTCTTTACTCACCATTTTGGCAAAAGAACTTCAATTTCTTTCAAATTTTTTTTCCAATCAGGAATAGTTGGTTTTCCCATTCCTAAATTTTGCGCGATTCTAGTTAATGATTCACCCGCATCAATACGAAAATAATACATGTTTTTGCTCCATTGTTACAGTCACTTTCTTACGTTTAGTAGCCATTACGTTGCTCTTAATAAGTGCACACAATACAACACTCGCACCGAATAAAAATAACTTACACAAGCACCTATCACCAGCACGAGTAACCATTGACTGGAGGGAACAAAACAAAACCACTCGCAGGTATAGAGCGAGTCGTTTCTTGGAAAACATACGATGAGCGGAAAACTAGCGGTAAGACTCCCGGCATTTTCTTATTATCCTTTGTCACAACATTATTTTTCATCATTTTTTTTTAGATCCGTCCGGATTAACCGGATGTCCGGACTAGCGGGGTCCGGATTAGCGAGACTCTACTGTATTGGCAATAAATAAAACTGTGTGATAAAAATCTTTAATTGGGCTATCCTTTACGAACCCGCAGAAAATCGTAACAATATGTTCAATAGGTAAGTGTGAGTTCTGTCCAACTAGAAAAGAAGTCAAACAAGTTTTGTGGAAAAATGAAGAGGTGGCAGAAGATGATGATATTGCTGATGACTGTGAAAATGAAATAAAATATCAGTGAGTTACTGTAGACAGGTATCCAAGCCATACAATGAATTTATAGACTCCTTAATTGAATATCTGAGTTTTTTGAGAAACACCATTTTATTACAAAATAAACAGGCCGAATATCTGAGTTTAAGAAAAGAGATGTTAAAATTAAATTAATTTTTGGTTGTAGGGGATTTTTCTGAAAATTTTACATTTCTGATACAAGATGAAATTCAGAGCTATCATTGGGTAAATAGCCACGCTACCATACATCCCTTTGTGGCATATTTAAAGTCTGACATGAAGAATGAAGTTACAATGAAATCTAAAATCTTTTGTGTAATAAGCAATTCTTTAAACCACACAACTGAATCTGTATATTGCTTTCAAGCAACTCTCATTACTAAACTATCAAAACTTAACACAGATACCGAGAAAGTGATTTCTTTTTCAGATGGCCACACATCCTAATATAAAAACAGGAATAAGTTTATATACCTATGTCATCACTAAACTGACTTTGGGATAGATGCAGAATGGCATTTTTTGCCACATCCCATGGTAAGAATGCTTGCAATGGGATAGGTGGTACAGTAAAAAGAAGTTTCCAAAGCTAGCCTGCAGAGTGTAAATGCGGAACCAATAACCACTCCTCTGCAGATGTTTAACTACTGTTCAGCAAATATAACTGGAATAAATTTCTTATATGTATCAGAAGAAGATATTGAGGGTGAAAAAGACACATTATTTCAAAAGTTCTCCAAAGCAAAAGTTATTCCTAATACAAGAATTTCACATGCTTTCATTCTAATAAATGAAACTAAGATTTAAGTGTTCACTACTTCCTTGTCTTGAGGACCACCAAGTTTGCTTTATTCATGAAGATTATAGAAAATTAGATGTAAAAATAAGACTATGTAGCATGTGTTTATGATTCACAGTGGTGGTTAGGGAAGGTAGAAAGAAGACATTGCGCCTGACCAAAGTGAATATTTCATTATGTTTTTTTCTATCCTTCAGGCCCCAACACATCCTTCAAACTTGCATCTAGTGATAAAGTGTGGGTCAAGAAGAAACATATTTTACATGTAGTTTCCTCCATTTAATTACGTTTGGCTACAACTGGTAGATGTCATGACATTGATCCAAAACTAAGTGAAGAATTGGGTATACTTTTGCTCAAACATTTAGGAAAGTGACTGTAGAACAAAATCCTTAAAACTTTTTTCCATTGATAAAAGCAGCTGATAAACACAAACAAAATTTCAACTACAGAAGAAAATACTGTAAACAATCTCTGTGGTTCTTGTAAAATTATTTTAGAACATACAACTCAATACATAATGTACTAGTACTACAAGTCATATTTCACTTAAAAATGCCAAATATTTGACAAAAGTACTAGGTAGTGTAATAACAATAACAGTTAATTGAACTTGAATACAATACCTTTTTTTTTTCTTGCATTTTTAGTCTGTTACAGAGAATAAACTAATTAAATAAACAAAGATATCTTAGTGGCGTGTTAAGGGTATCATGGCAATGTTTTGCTAAATTTTCAGAATTTTTGCACTTGCCCTTTTTTTTACAGCTTCTCAAAAAATGGATTTTTTTCCAAAAACACAAACTTTAGGAATTTTTTTCACCAAGAAGGAAATGAGTACATTCTTTTCACAATATTACATTGCCAAGTACTTCATTTAGACTTAGTTGCCTCAAGGTTTCATTGTGTTTTATGAATTATGAAAAGAAAGTAGGAGCGCTTGAAAATTAACAAAGTCAGTTTCAAGGTCAACTGTCATGTCTATAAATGAAGACATGTAAACAACATTCTGTTTATTTTTTAGTGTCATTATTAATAGCCCTCTTAAGTCTCCTCTTTGCAATTACATCGCACATTGCCGTATCTTTTAAAGATATTAAGATATAAACAAAACATGAAGGCTCAAAAATGTAAATTTTCGTACACTGCAGCTGACATTTTGGTCTGTAAAATCTAAATGGTGGCAGATAAAAAATCAGTACCTTCAGGTTTGAACTGTTAGAATAAGTACTTTTTATGTGACAAAAATTCAAATTTTTTTTAAATGAGTCAGCAACCAAATTAATTGAAATTGGGTGATTTTCCATGGAATGACCCAGTTGAAGGCATGGAGCGATCTGGGTGCCCTTCAACGAGTGGTTTGGGCAAAAATGTGGCCACTGTAAAAAAATTCCTGATTTCCAATCGTTTCAGTGTAAGATTAATCGCAGAAGACATAAACATGTGCAAAATAAGAGTTCACAAAATTATTTCTGAAAATTTAAACATGCGGAAGGTATGTGTGAAATTGGTTCCAAAAGTGTCGAGTCATGAACAAGAACGACAAGTTGACTTTTCTTGTGAGACGTTGGAGCAGTTTGAAAGTGAACCGGGCTTTATAGGCAAAGTAATTATAGGCGATGAATTATGGTGTTCCAGTACGACTCCGAAACCAAGCACCCAAGTTTGGAGTGGCACACCTGGAACTTCCCACGCCTCAATAAAGTGAGAATGTCAAAGTTCAAAGTAAAGACCATGTTCATTGTCTTTTTTGACAAGCGTGGGATGGTCCACAAAGAATTTGTACCTCTGGTACAAACCGTCAATGCTGTTTTCTTCACAAAAGTCCTTGCGCGACTGCACAGAGCCGTCAAACGGAAATGACCAGAGAAGGCAGATTGCTGGAAGCTCCACCACAACAAAGCTCCAGCCCACACCGCCTTCTTTGTGAGCACCTACCTGGCCCGGATAGGGGTTGCAACCTTTCCGCAGCCATCGTAAAGCTCATATGGGAGCCCACCAGACTTTTTCCTGTTCCCAAAGCTCAAGAGAATCATGAGAGGTCACCGTTTCGAAGATGTTCCTGCCATCCAACAGGCTGTCACAGTCTTTCTGAAAGAGGTTATGGCAGCTGACTTCCAGGGAACCTTTGCAGTGTAGGAATTACATTGGCAACTGTGTATCGATGCCCAAATAGACTAGATTGAAGAATTTTAATGATATATAATTATTGAATCAATAAATTCTTTTTACCAGACCTATCATTACTTTATGGACAAACCCTGTATGCTTAAAAATACAGGATTTTCAATATTTAGAGCCCTTTACAACTCAAGTAAGAACTTGGTGTTGCTAAACAGTTACTGCAGAGGTGAGACACTGGTCTCACTACTCTTGACAATTGAGCATAATGCCTCAGAGCCCATTGCCACTGAAAACCATCTTTTGGATAAAACAATATTTTTATTTTTATAACTCTTTTATGATGCCCACAGGGCAATCTACAATCAGCAGCTGATCAAAACAAATAAAAAAAAAACAGAATCTGAAAGTTGATCACTTATACTCATGAGTCATAACCACATTAGGTAAGGCACTTCTTATGCAAAAATGATGGACAGAGTTTAGTGCTGATGGACTATACAAAATTGTTATTGATATTGAAGAGGAATGGGGCAAATGCCATGGACAAAAAAGATAGGTAGGTAGGTAGGTAGGAAGGTAGGTAGGTAGGTAGGTAGGTACTCAAGCAAAATGTGGCATAAACTGTTAATGCGTGTGTATATCTTAGTTACACCTGCTTTGATCCAATATCAATTCCAGAATCTTTGAGATTTCCTTTACTTGTTCCAGTTTTCCCTTAGCATTTTCACATTTTTATTTTCTCTGATATTTTCTATTTCACCCAAGGTTCCTTTTAATTGTGTACTAATGGAAACAGATAATGAAGTGAAAAATAAAAAAAAACTAAACAGACCATTGAAACATGGCACAATGAGAAAACATTCAAGACTATGATTCATTCTCGTTACCTCTCCGGCTTCTGGAGTCCAGTCATCATCAGAGCCCTGCAGTTCCTCTGGCTCATCAACAGAAAATTCATTATCAGAGTCTTCGCTAATCTTCTTCTTCATTGCTAGAAGAAAAAAAAGCTTTACAACTAAGTACATTTGGGAGTTGAGTGAACCAAACTTCTTAAGCACTGTCAGCATAGAACAGGAAATCTGTGGAACACCATACACTTCTTACTAGCACTACACTTATTTGAGATATATATTGGTATTTCATCAATAAAATAAACAATATTAAAGCAGTGAAATATAATTGTGTATGTCAAAAAAATAATAAGTGTTACTTAATGTTTCTGTAAAAAAATGTTAAACATCCAAAAAAAGAAAATTAGTTAATGTTTCTGCAATGCACATAGTTTCATAATTCCTACCAACTCCCTACCCTGTTTGCAAGTGTCAATTAGGTTTCTGGAGTAAAAACAGAAGTGCAGAAAGGATATCAGTCTACATAACTGTTTTGTTTGTGTTGAAATAATTTATATGGTATAAACATTGCAGGTTCCCCTCTACCCTTGTTCTTTTGTTTCGGATAGCAAAGTCGTACCGATTTGCAACAGGAGTAGAAGGGAGAGAAAATAAATATAATTACAAGTTGTAATCAACCATGCTTTGAAGCATTAAAAATATAAAAAGTTACATAATGGAACAAATATTAGTCAAATGCAGTAAAAAAAATAGACTTCTCCATAGAGATTGTTTTCAGGAATAATAGTTTTGGGAAAATGTTCCGGTAATTTACAATGATATTTTTCTGAAAACTGGAATCAACAAGTAATATTTTCACAGAAGCATAATTTTTTTTTGGTTATTCTGAAGAAACACTTTGCTGTAAAATTTATAATAAAAATTTCAAAAGCCTTTTTTTTTCTTTCTAACCGTTTCAATCATTTTCTAAGAGGTGGTTGTGATAATTCGAATAGTGTACCAATAATAAACTATTTTAAGAAGAGGTTATGTTAGGTTATGTACAATTAAATTAGCGTAAAATCATGAGAAGGTTGGTTAGGTTGGGTTATCTACATAAAATATACTTTATAATAGTGTGGATGGTTCATTAGGTTAGCAGGATTTAAAATACTTTAAAATTGTTTGAACGGTTGGTTATGTTACCCGCTAGTCTAAAAACACAGATGATCCAAACCGAAATCGACAAAAATTCAAAATTACAAGAATGCTAATATTGAGTATCAATGACAAACTCAAATACAGTTTCATAAATAATATATTGTACAGAGAAGTATAAAATAAAGCAATTAATTACATTTGCATAACAAATCAAAAATAGCAGATGACGCACTATTCCTCCATTACTTCGTAAACATCGACATCCGCAGCTGTAGCATTCTGCTCTACGTACTGCAAGGTTGTTTCTAATGCCTTTGCAGATTCAGAGTGGGAAATCAGATGTTAATTTAGTTTCACTTTCACCTTTATCAAGGTGTTTCGATGCTTAAATATTGTCTTTTAATGACACCGAACTTTATTCTATCTTGCCTCACACTTTAAAAACAAAAACCAGCCACTCATTAAAATGGTAAACCACGGGTACTGTTACCGGCAGACGTCAGTGCATGCGAGTCCCCCAACTACTTGCTTGACTGAAGTACATCACGGCCCGTTCTGTGACCGGGAGACAACAGTCTGTCCCACTGGCATATGCGCACACCTATAAACATTTTATTTTGGTTCTTGAGTAACAACAGCAAACATTAAAGAATACGGGACACAGAGGTATTTGTTAGCTATAACATCTAACAGTGTTCTTGTTTTGCATCAAATCAATTACATAAATTTTGTTAAGTGTATGCACACAAATATTGTAACAAACAAACATAACTTTACATCATCATAAGAAAGAATTACTGCACTTATAGGAAAGTTTGTACAGTGCCCAAATATAATCAAATAAAAAATTAAACAATACACACTAAAAATGTACAGTAAGGGAAAATTAACACGTATAACCACTCATTCATACTAATAAATAATATAACTTGTACCAGGGTTGCCACTAATTTTTCATTTACAAATTCCCTGACATTTCCCTGATTTCCAGACAAAAAAGATGTTTTTCCCTGACAATTTTTTTACTACAAAATCACAAAAAGGATGATATTTTTTGTTATTCAAATCGCAATAGTTTCATTGTTAGAACTTTTGGACTAAGTAAATTAAGTTTGTTTAGTTACTATGCAATAGCAATAGAGAATACTAGTAGATGAAGCGAGGTTATGTTAATACATACATTCAACTATAAACAAAATTATTGCCCTACACCTACTCATAAGTAAGAAAACTCATTAAGCTAACATACTGTATTCATATTTTCTGATAATCCTATATGGAAGACAGTTACAAAACACTTTCAGTTTTTGAAAAAAAATATTCATTAAAAAAATTGCAACACAACATCTGCTGGCAATTTCAACAGCTGAATACTTCAAATTTAACATATAGTTGTATAATTAATTCCTTACCTGTCTGAGCACCAACAGCATTAATTCATCCATTCAGAAAATTTTTTGCAGTAGTAAAACATAAGTTTATGCTTTACAGTTTGTTGAAAACTTAATGCTTCCCACACAGTAACATAGATCTACATTTTTTGATGCACATTTTTAAGACATTTAACATAAAACTTAGTTCACTTAAGCACAAGTATTTACACAACTTCCACACTTCTCAATGATTAAAATCCCAATTTAATATTTCTTCACAAGGCCACGAATTTGTTCATCAACAAGGGTCAACTCTTCCAGTTTCTTCTTTTTTTGCATTTCAAGATCATTTTTAATATCTGCAACCCTTTTCTTCTCATCCTTTTCTTTTTCTTTATCTTCATTACTTTTCTTCTGTTCAGTCTGTGCATCCTGATATTTACTATGAGCATTGCGGGCAGACAGAATCATAGTCTTTGTAATATTCAAATCTTGTACAACTCCACCAGATGCTTGCACTCCATCCCAAACTTGTCTTTGTGCAATCAGAGACCTCTCATGCATGTTTTCAACAAGACAATCTTTATTAACTGAAAACCCACGTTCTACACTTGCATTACCATGCGAAAATACCAATACCATTTTGATAAATGTTACTAGTTCTTTGGATGTATCATGCTTCACTACAAAGTTTGTCCAGAACTCATCTAACCTAGATTCTTTTCGACGAAAATTCTTTAAATCTGCTAACATTTCTGGACTCTGAAAGACTTCTTTGAAGTTAGAGTGGATTTTCTGTGCTTCCAAACCAGACAGCCAGTTGTTTTCTACAAACACTTCTAATGACATCTGTAAACGCTGCTCAGCTATTTGGGGCGATTTCACTATCATTTGTGGATCACAACAAGTAATACCCTTCGCAAGCTTGAATTTTAAAGGAGACTTGATTATAATTTTCTTGCACGTTGTTTGGAGAATTGTGCGGCAGTCCTGCTTGAAAGAAAGAATGTCAATTTCTTTAACTGGATCTATTCGTCTTAGAGCATCACGTGTACCATACCCTACATCTACCTTCTTTGCATGTAACAGAGCTTCAGATTTTGACAAATCAATGCTTGCTATACTCTTGGAACTTATTGTCTCAGGCTTCACAAAATGTTTCATCAAGGACATAAGAATGTTAGTGAGTTCTGTGTGTAAGAAGGGTGCCATAGGGGCATCAGTTTGAAAGCACTCCAAGAAGTCTTCTATTTCCTTCACAAGAAAACAAAAGAAAGCTAATTTAGCAGGCATCAATTTGTCACGTATACCTCCTACCATTGCTGCATAGCTACCAGACATAACTGGTTCCTTCTTTGTTTGATCATGTATATATGTAATTAATGAAATTCAGTGTGTGGCTTTTATGGTTCAGTGCGGTATGGTGCTCTGCAAGAAAACTATACTTAAGACTTCCTAGCTATTGATTCACACTAGTGCGTAGACGAGGACATTTCCTGTGTTTTAAATCTCCCGCCCTCACTGCATTCACTGTGTGAGTTGGCAACACATCCGGCTACCAAGTTTCTACAGTTGGTGTCCCTGGCGGCAGGCGGATGTAACCAGTCGTCATCATGGAGTCTGGCCGGTAAGACGTTGTTTCGGGTACACTCGGTACCAATCTGTTTTGCCGTACATGTGATGTTGGTCATCGGTGTAATACAGTCCATTTTTTCGTATGACCAAACATTTTGGTCCTCCGGGCCGGATATTTCCAGTGTTTTTCGTATCGTGCGCAAGTTATTGTGGTGCGTTTTATCGTTTGCCGCGCGGGCATTTATTTGTATTATCGGCCCGCTGTTTCGTTAAATTCCGCTTCGTGTAAAGTTGTTTGGTATTCCACGCCGTCTACCGTTCAGATTCTCTGTTATGCTGTGTTAGTGAGGCTAATAATTTGCCGGTGCGTGTCTCGTGAATGAATTAACCTAACAAAGTGCGCGAGTGAGCACGTGTTTTCGAAATGATGTTCGCATTCGCGGACATCTTGTTAAACATTGCCTAGTAGATTTTCGCCGATTTATTGCCTCGTGGATTGGTTTACTGTACTTAACCTCAATTATGGCTGGTGCTCAGGCGGCAGCATTGCGGTTACGTCTCGCAGAAGGTCGTATGAAACGTGCAAGCGATCTCTCAATTGCCGCGGCAAGTGATGTTTCAAAGGTGAAGTTATTGTTAGCTACCGTCCGGGATTTGCCTGCCGTGAAAACGTCGTATGATGCAGACTACATCACAGTGGAAGCAGCATCGGCTGACCTCGAGGATTATAATGCAGAACTGCACCTGCAGCGTATGATGACGTTTGAAGAGCAATACTACAGTGTGATGGCCGCTGTAGACGCTGTGGACAGTAAACCAGACCTGCTGGAGACCTCCGCTAGCGAGACTTCAAATGGCCGTAAGTTGAATGTTGCTTTGCCGAAGATTCATCTTCCTCATTTTGATGGTACTCCCCAGAAGTGGCCTAATTTTGCAAATTTATTTACGACACTTGTCACGGAGAACTCTCGGTTGTCCTCTGTTGAAAGGTTGGCATATTTAAAGGGTGCTGTCTCTGGTGAACCTCTTGGCATAATTCAGCCTTTAGAATTGTCAGAAGCAAACTTCGAAGTTGCATGGGACTTGCTTGTAAAGAGATATGATAACAAAAGGTTGATTGTGTCCGCTCATGTAGAGGCCCTGTTTAATGCACCTTCAGCATCTGTCGAAACCCCCAAGTCACTTCGCCAGCTACTTAATGTCATCTCAGAAAACCTTGCTGCTTTGAAGGCACTGGGAGCTCCAGTGGAGCATTGGGACATGATCCTTTTACCGATACTGTCAAGGCGGTTGGATCCCAAGTTGCAAGGAGAGTGGGAACTTAGTTTGAGCCATGAGTTTCCTAAACTTGAAAATTTTGAAGCATTCCTTGAAAAACACTGTAGGGCCCAGGAGTTGGTTGGTTCGTCTCTCTCCAAGCCTGTGCGGCCACAGTTACTGAACCAAAGGCCGCAGTCCTCTTCTATGCCTAAGAATCATAATTCATCCAGCTTTGTTGTCAATTCATATATATCACAGTGTTGTTTGTGCAACTCATCACATACCTTGCACCAGTGTCCTGAGTTCGGATGTATGACTCCCAGTGATCGCTTTGAAATAGTAAAGAAACATAGATTGTGTTTGAACTGTCTAGGAAAGTCTCACCAGTCAAAAAACTGCCCATCTACATCATGTCGCACTTGTGGTAAGAAACATCATACCCTGTTACACTTTGTACAGAAGACTTGTTCTGACAAAAATGACGTGTCGGCCACCTCATCACCAGATCAGTGTGTGTCTACTCTTCCAACAGTTATGTCAGCAGTTACTAACTCAGAACACACCATTCTGCTATCAACAGTTCAAGTTGCGGTTTTGGACTCTGCAGGGAATGCATGTACAGTTAGGGCCCTGTTGGATTCCGCTAGCCAAGCTAGTTTCATTTCAGAGAAGTGCATGCAGAGGCTACGTTTACCTCGTATTAAGGCGCACCTCCCAGTCACTGGCTTGTCAAGCACACCTGTCAATATCGCTCGAGCCTTTGCCTCCATTGTTATTGCTCCTGTTGGTGGGGTTGGGCCTCAATATGCCTTGGATGTCTTCGTCTTGCCTCGGATAACTGCGGATCTGCCTTGTGTAAAGTTGTCACCTGAAGTTAGCAGGGCAGTGTCTAACCTGAAACTTGCAGATCCTACGTTTGACACACCTGGCCCTGTCGATTTGCTCATCGGCGCTGACCTTTTTCCCCAACTGCTCACTGGAGGCAAGCTCAGTGGCCCACCTATGGCTCTTGACTCTGTATTCGGTTGGGTTTTAATGGGAAGGGTGCCCTCTGAGCCACCTCAGTGCTCTAAGTCATTTTGTGTTTCACTTTTCACATTATTCCCTCCGTTAGAGGACACCATGAGAAGATTCTGGGAGTTGGAAGAATTTCCGGCCACAAGGCATTGTTCTCCTGATGATGACATCTGTGAAAGGACATTCGTTGACAGCCATACCCGGAATGGCGAGGGTCGTTATACTGTGTGTCTGCCATTTCGTGCCTCGCAGCCGGAATTAGGTACCTCTCGTTCTCAAGCGGTTCGTCGTTTGATTGGGCTCGAAAGACGTCTCAGAGGAGACCCTCAACTGCGGAGCATGTATTTTGAGTTCATGACGGATTATCTGACAGCTGGGCATATGGAAAAGATTCCCCCCGAACAGGTGCATTCGAAACAGGCATACTACATACCGCATCACTCTGTCGTAAAACCAGAGAGTTCAACAACCAAATTACGTGTAGTCTTTGATGCGTCTGCAAAAACGTCCAATGGATTATCCCTGAACGACAACTTGCTGACTGGCCCAAAGTTGCAACGTGATATTGTTGAAATTTTGTCCAACTTCCGACTGCACATGGTTGCCTTTACAGCAGACATAAAACAGATGTACCGCCAAATCGGTGTTTGTATTGAGCATCAAGAGTACCAGCGTATTGTGTGGAGATTTGCTGACACAGACCCTATTGAAGATTATTGGCTGAAGACAGTAACGTTTGGTGTGTCTGCAGCTCCTTACTTGGCCCTTCGCACGTTGAAACAACTAGCTTGTGATGAATCTGTGGCATTTCCTTTGGCGTCTAAAGTTTTGCAGGCAGACATCTATGTTGATGACATCGTGACAGGCTCACAGTCTGTCAGCTCTGCATTGGAAATCCAGCGCGAATTGATTTCATGCCTTGAACGAGGTGGGTTCAGACTGCGAAAGTTTTTGAGTAATCACCCAGCTTTACTTGACTGGTTGCCAGCTGAAGATTTGGAAGTGCCACAGTTGTTTTGTCTTGACCCGGATAGTCAGTTGGCTGTAAAGGTGTTAGGGCTTCAGTGGAACCCAGTCTCTGACATGTTTGTGTACAAGATTAAGAGTAGCTCCATTCGTGCCACCAAACGCACCATATTGTCTACAGTTGCAAAAATCTTTGATCCTCTTGGCTGGCTTAGTCCGCTGTTAATGGTAGCTAAGCATCTGCTGCAAGTCCTGTGGTTGAAAACTGTTGACTGGGATAGTGATCTTCCTGAAGATCTGGCACATCGCTGGAACCTATTTCACAAGGATCTACCCCTGTTGTCATCCATAATGATTCCCAGATGTATAAGAGGGTCAAACTGTTGCCGTTACGAGTTGCATGGTTTTTCAGACAGCTCTGAGCTTGGCTACGCAGCAGTCGTCTACCTGCGTGTTCTTGGCCCTGATGAAGTTAAGATCCATCTGTTGATGGCGAAGTCAAAGGTAGCACCTCTAAAGGTTCAGTCACTCCCAAGATTGGAACTGTGTGGTGCCCTACTCCTTGCCCGGTTACTCAGCCATATCACTCAGAGTTATACAGAAAACATCACTGTGTCCTCGGTGACAGCCTGGACTGATTCGCAGGTAGTGTTGGCATGGGTAAGGTCATCTCCTCACAATTTGAAAACTTTTGTAGCGAATCGAGTGAGCGAACTTCAGAACCTCACTGATGCTGCCTGGTGGAGGCATGTACCGTCAGCGGAAAATCCAGCAGACTGTGCTTCACGAGGTCTACTACCAGCGCAGCTTCTGGAACATCACTTGTGGTGGACAGGCCCGGTGTGGCTGAAAGAGTCTGTTCACCACTGGCCTTCAAGCTCTCCAGGTGCTACTGAAGTGGATCCAGTCCTGCTGGAACAGAAGTCTGTGACCTTCACTACTGTTGCTTCAGGTCTGTCAATTTCTTATTTGCTGCTCCGTGTCAGTCGGTTGATCAAGCTGTTGAGAATCACTTCATTCATCTTTCGTTTCGTATTCAACTGTCGCACCTCCAGACAGAGCCGGATCGTTGATGAGTTTACCCCAAAGGACATGAACAAGGCATTGGAATTTTGGTTATTGTTTGTTCAGGCAAGTTTCTTTAGTAATGATATCATGGCTCTCAAGAAACAGCGTCGCCCTAGTCCTCAGCTTCGAAAGTTGGCCCCCTTCCTTGATGAGCATGGGCTGATAAGGGTGGGCGGCCGGCTGTCTGAGTCAAAGCTTCCCTTTGAGCAAAAGCATCCTGTGTTGTTGCCCAAGTCTAGTGCGTTGACTGACCTCCTTATTACCCACTACCACGAAAAGAATAACCATCCTGGTGTGCAGACGCTTAGAGGCATCCTCAGGGAACAATTTTGGATTCTCGGAGACAAGGATGCCATCACTCGTCGCCTGCGCCACTGTTTCCGTTGCTTCAGACAGAGACCGGCAACTTGGCAACCCCCTATGGGTAATCTTCCTGCTATGAGGGTACAACAAGTCAAGCCATTCGCTCATACCGGGGTGGATTATGCTGGTCCCGTTTTGATCAAAGCGGCTAAAGTCCGGCGGGCACCTGTGGTTAAGGCTTTTCTTTGTATATTCGTATGTTGTGCAACAAAGGCGGTGCATATAGAGTTGGCCTCAGATCTTTCCACTGATGTCTTCCTGGCAGCATATCGCAGGTTCATAGCCAGGCGAGGTAGATCCTCAGACATTTACTCTGACTGTGGTACCAATTTTGTCGGTGCTAATAATCATCTGAAAGAATTGGCCGAACTGTTGTCTTCTGCTGCACACCAACAAACCGTTGCAAACTCTATGTCCCAGTTCGGTGTTCGCTGGCACTTCAATCCCCCTGCGGCTCCTCACTTTGGAGGTCTCTGGGAGGCTGGAGTTAAATCCTTCAAGACACATTTACGACGAGTGATTGGGGAACAGGTACTGACTTTTGAAGAGATGTACACTGTCTTAGTACAGATCGAAGCCACCCTCAATTCAAGACCATTGTGCCCTGTGAGTAGCGATCCTAACGACCTTAATGCGCTAACCCCTGGCCATTTTCTTACTTTGGAGCCTTTAGTTGCCTTACCTGAACCTGATCTGAGAGATGTTCCACTTAATCGTCTACAGAGATGGCAACTAGTCGAGCGTCTCCAGCAGGACTTGTGGCATCGTTGGCATCGTGACTACCTCCATACCCTGCAGCAACGTCAGAAGTGGCATGAGCCGGGAAATGGTCCTGCTCTCGACCAGCTCGTACTGCTTAAAGAAGAAAGACTCCCACCCCTTCAGTGGCGTCTGGGGCGTGTCACGGAACTGCACCCTGGAAGGGACGGAGTGGTGAGAGTCGCTACTGTGCGCACGTCTAGCGGGCCAATCAAGCGTGCATTGGTAAAATTGTGCCCACTCCCATACATGTGTTGAAATGGATTATTTCAAGGTGGGCGGAAATGTTTGATCGTGTATATATGTAATTAATGAAATTCAGTGTGTGACTTTTATGGTTCAGTGCGGTATGGTGCTCTGCAAGAAAACTATACTTAAGACTTCCTAGCTATTGATTCACACTAGTGCGTAGACGAGGACATTTCCTGTGTTTTAAATCTCCCGCCCTCACTGCATTCACTGTGTGAGTTGGCAACACATCCGGCTACCAAGTTTCTACAGTTGGTGTCCCTGGCGGCAGGCGGATGTAACCAGTCGTCATCATGGAGTCTGGCCGGTAAGACGTCGTTTCGGGTACACTCGGTACCAATCTGTTTTGCCGTACATGTGATGTTGGTCATCGGTGTAATACAGTCCATTTTTTCGTATGACCAAACATTCTTATTTTCCTTAACTCCCTCTACATACTTCTTCAAGTTGGGAATAATTTCAAGGGCCCTCTGTGCAACCTCAAAGTTCTGAAGCCATCTCACATTACAAAATTTAACTGGAAATTTTGTTGATCCAGAAAACATTGTGTAGTCACTCCTTCTTGCAGGCCGATCCTTGAAAAAGTTGTAAATAGCATGCAAAAAATGAAAAATTTTCCATTCACAACTGTTCATTCCGACCTTAAAAGCATTGTGAAGAGTATGCAACCCACACGAGCCAATTTCCATTATCACATGATCTGAAGGGTCTCTGTTCAAGTCTGCTTTTAAGTCTGCCAAAAACTTAATATTCACATTTGGCCCATCCATGGATAATTGCATTAGCTTTCGTAAGTCTAGTTCTGATACTGCCTCTTTAAAAGATCGTATAAGGTCAGCAGCAGTTGTATGACCCAAAAAAACTGAAGTGAAATAATGTGTACTTACAGTGTCCTTAGATTTGCTCCAAAAGCGAATAACAATGTCCGTCTGTTCTATCTGGGCAATTTTATAAAGTGATACATCAAAAGAAATGACAAAGAAATCACACTGAGAAATTTCTTGCAATAACTCCTTGTGAAAATATGGAGCTAAACCATAAACTATGGTGTATGAAATCTTTGTGCGTTGAAGACGCATGTTCATGGCTATTGAACTATCACTAAACATAGCTTTGAAAACTTGAACAGCTTTCCCTGCAGAATTCACTGACCAATGATTCATTACAACTAGAAGGCACCATAATATATCGGCTTTGGTATTTTCATTTTTCAATAAGAATGACTGCAATGGACGAGACGTAACAGACTGTTGGGAGACAATTTCTTTTGTATTTAAGAATGACAAATTTTCACTTTCATTAACATCTTTTGCACATTTATTCTCTTGCAAACTTTCCTCAGATTGACTAAATCTTGAAGACTCCTGAGAACTAGTACTTGCATCAGTGTTACTTTTTTTTAGGAAAATTCTCAGATCACATTCACTATTTACCCGAGAACGAGACTTATGTTTCTGACCATTGAGATGACTTGTAACTGCTCTTTTTCCCATGTTACTTAAACTGAGAGTGCTCCGACACAAAGAGCAGAAGAAGACATGCTTGTCTTTCTCAACCTTTTGAAGCCATGGCTGAAACCGTTGATCACAAAGCCAGCCATCATTAAACTCTGGACTTTGAGAGTGACATCTGCAAAAAGAAAAATTAACTTTTAGACTAACAATACTCAATTCCATAGCCCAAAGCACAATCCATAACGAACTTTTATCTTTTTGCGGACTAAAATTATCCTTGGCCAATAATATTTCATTTGATCAGTAGCAGCCACATTCATTGCAGGAAATTAGTACAATTAACATATTTGGTAAATCCTCCAGACTTAATTTGGTTTTGAATAATTTTATAAAAACCTAATCATTAAATTAAATAGGCCTAATTTGAAACTAATACAATGCTACAGATGTTAACAATTTTCAACGTACAAAATAAATAAACACACAACCACTTTATAAAGAAACCTGAGACAGTGTTCCAATGCAACATAATAATTACAGCCTAATGCATTAATATAAATTAACATAGATTTAACTATTCGGTCTATGTTAAAAACTTAAGAAATTTTGAAACTTGGTATTTAGGCCAAGAAATAAATTCAACACCTCTTTACCAGAAAACTAAAATAATAAAAACCGGTAAACTAATTTATGATTTTGGATGTTTTTACCTTCATGCCGATAAACTTTTTTTAACCTAGTAAAAAAATTTGTTGCGCTAAGCGCGAACGTTGCGGCAAACGCGATAAAGTTTCTGATAAGGAATTGTATTTGTAAAATTCGCGCTGCATCTGCCGCCAAGCTAGGCCTATTGTGATTCCAGCATAACAACATAACCTGCTAAACATTGTGACCAAGTCTCACGGTGGAAAACAGTGTAAAGTCAAAACTGTTTTGTGAATCGCAAGCTATTGAAGTACGTGAATCCAAATCCAGTGAAACAGGTCACATTTTTTGCTTACATACAAACACGTGCTACATTTTGTAAAAAAAAAAAAAAACATGTTAGTTGTTTTTTTTAAAACTATCACGGAATCGAATTGTGTCAGCATTACCGAACTTCTCCACGTGCGTCTACACATAAAACAGGGTTTTACGGACTTTTCTTAAAAGGTCGGTAAAAATTAGTAAACCTATAAGCAGGTGTCTAAATAATTACTTACATGCCATGAAGCTATAGACGTCGCGTCGGCAGTGCAGTGACCTTTGTTTACACCAAACAAAAATTACACTATGCGTAAAAAAATTACAACTATAATACTGACATTGCTTACGTCCACTTACCTTTTCACGTTTTCTTCTTAGGAACTCTTTTCTTTAATTAATCAATACAAAACCACAGGCACATCAGTACAATCAAAGATGCGGTCGCCATTTTTATATCACATTCCATAGTCAATATACTGAAACAATCGAAAATGGAATATGAACACTTGTACAATCGATTCTGAGTTTTCGAAAATGTTGTCGCAGGCACGGTCGAAATCGGAGTAGATCAAATAAAAATACGTTTTCAGAACAAACACTACACGAGTTGCATAATTCTTCCGGTAAAGTTATTTATTTTGGTATTACAAACATGCAAATTTTACAAAATAAATACCCAAATCTGTGTTTCTGGAATATACGCCCGAATTGAGAGCTAACCACTAACCATTAAATTCCCTGACATTTGACTACTCTTTTCCTAATTCCCTGACATTTCCCTGATTTCCCTGACAGCTTTCAAATTTCCTGACAATTCCCGGTTTTCCCGGTTTTCCAGACGAGTCGCAACCCTGTTGTACGAATTGTTCTAAATTCAAGCAACCACCTAATTTCCAATGCTTAAATATATATTAAATGGGTTTCATAGAGTATAACATAACTATTTAAAATCTAGTACAAATATTCATAATTCCAAATACTCTCTTGTCAATATTTCACAAACACTTAAAGAATATTTTTCATTTAATATATGCATTCATTGCTGTGGCTAACTTTCCCACGCTTTACCCTCCATAACCTTCCATCCAAATGAACTCCTCGCAGCTGATGATTTTAGAACAGCTGATAGCATAGTCTTACTTGCGCTTGCATCTCTTCCCCCTTCAAGTTCCTTACCAAGCTACCCCCGCTCAGGCATGCACAAATATCTGCTGGTACCAGTCAACAACTTGGAAGTATCACAACGTCCTCTTAGAGCGATTGGAAAACATGTTAGGAAGTAAAACAAAGCATTTTGGAAAAAATTTTCCCTTCAGAAAAATATCTTTCCTTCAGAATTACCACTATTATCACAATTAAATACTAACATAATCAAATGAGTGGTAAGCAAGAGAAAATGTACTATACGAATGGGCATACTCCACACCTACTTTGTAACAACCCAGATTACAGCCTTCCTCATGCAATCCAGCAATAATAAATTGTTATAATTTTTTTTCATATTTCAGGGTAGGATTTCAAATGATGTAAAGTTTTTTTTCTTTTTCGAAGTTAGACGTAAAGTGTTTCACCGGGTTTATTGTTTTTATTTTTAAAATTCATAAGTTTATTTTTTGAAGTAATTTTTTTTGCTGGCGTCTCTGTGTGGGAAGGCGTGCTGACGTGATTCTCCTTCGTTTTTCCACGACCGAGGCTTTGTTTCACACGCTAGGCGTGTGAGTCATGGTCACGGGAGTGCAAGAAAGATACAAAATCGCTGCGTCGTGGGAACAGAAGCAAGCATTTCGTGGAAGCCTCTAGTACCATGCGCTGTGATTGGCTGAAAATTACGTCAGCGAGCCCAGGTCACTGCCCGCACGAAGGAAAGGAAGACTGTAAGAACAGTCATTGTCTGAGCACCGTGCCGAGAGGTCGTGGTCGGGTGATGGCTTGCTTCAATTTTGCAATGTTATTTTGAAGTACAACTTTGCGGCTACGGTCCGGACGACGCCTAAGATCTTTCATTCAGACATTTAAATTAATTTTAATTTTTTGTGACCGTAGTTGTAGGAGAAGCCCACAGCGAGGCGACAAAGGGTTTTATCCAACCGTCGCTGCCCGGAACTTATCCGGGCAATATAATGTAATTTGTAATAAGTCTACGTGTTTTTCCCCTTTATGGAGGTACCGGTTAAATTTTTGTTGTGTGCTCTGTTGCGCTAAATATTTTGTGATTTTTAAATGAATAATTACAACCAGGTAATACATCGAACATTGTTTATTAATTTCTTCTTTCTACGTGACCTGCTACCTGTATGTTCCACTCATCACCTAATTTGAGCTAGCCGGAGGTGGTGGGTGGTGAAATTTGGTGCCCAACGTGTGGCTGGCACGGACTTCTACACACCCTGAGTTAGCAACATTTTCTATGAACATTTTTTTTTCTCAAAACAAATACGTCAAGAACACATCCATTAATCATCGGCTGTGCTGTTTACCGCCTGACCGTTTCAACTAGTGCTTCGTCCACGCGTCGTAAAAACCACGGGAGACCGAAGCTGCGAGACCCAGGGTTGTCCAGTACGCAGAACTTCGAGATCGTCGCATCGCGGGACTACGTGGGACAGAGCAACAAACACAAGTCAACTAAGGTCGTATTTAGAAACTTATTTTTTTTGTAACACTGGTTAGGTAGATTTCGTTTTATTTTGTTACAGTGAAGTTTAAACCAAATAAATTAAAACACAGGATTTTTAAGGTCCCTAAGAAATAGCAGCTAACATGGAACATCCTGCAGGACCTATTCAAAGTGAGGTTATGGGGGGGGTCCAAACAGATGATGCAAATGTTAATTGCCATACAATAATAAATAATTGCACAGGGGCAACAAGAAATTTGACGGGACTTGGCAAAAATGAGAACTGGAATTAAAAATTTGAATGCTAATGTAAACAATCCAATTTCCACATGTGAATCAAGGGTTGAGAGCTGTGAATCACAAGTGGAAAGGGAACAAGTAAATTTGGAAAAATGTGAAAGGGAAATAATGTCAAAAGAAAATATTGAATTTGTTGGGAATAAGGTACATGAAAATAAGGGTAATATTTCAGTTCTGAAAGAAATTCAAGGGGAAATTCAAGCAGAAGTTACTCAAACTCATAATGGAATTAAGGGATTACATGTCAAAGTAAGTGAAAACACTAGGAACATTGAATTAAATTAAAGAAAAATTCAGTAAAAACAGGAAAATTTCTAAGTAAATATAGAAAAGGTAATTTCAGGAAACGTAAACATTGGAAACAAATTTGAAACGTTTCGAGATGAGGTGAATATGGAATGTTTGGATAATGTGGAGGAAAAATTTATTACAATAAGAGGTAATGCACATGGGATCAGGATTTTGTGTAAACAGATGAAAGAAATAGAGACTGAGATTAAAGCATTCTCGGAGAAACTTAAAGATCAGTTTGCCGAGGATGCAATCACGGAATTGAGTTCTGCAGATTGCAAAGAAGTAATATAAGGACATATTTTTTGAAACCTAAACAGTAATGTGCCAAATGTGGGTTGTGTGTACCGAACTGTCACCAAGAGTGTAAACAGTTTTTTGTCAAGACAAGAAAGGAAGTGTTAATGGACAGGGGTGATGCAACCTCTGGAAACAGGGTATGTAGATTTGTTTGGCCCACTGCCTAGATAGAGGGGTGGAGTTAAATATAGTTGTCATGTTCGATGTATTTTAAATTTGTTGCATTTTTGCCATTTTATGTTTTTCATACTTTTTTTATACTTTGAATATGTACTTTTTGATAATGTTTTGTATTTTCTAGAGTTTTTGTATTTTTTGAAGAATTGTTATAGTATAAAATAGGAATGCACAAATAAGATTTATGACAGCAATGTTTTACAAAATTCTTAAAGACTTATTTGTTCTGAAAAATAAATGTTTCAGTAGTCTTTCATATTTCATCATATTCAAAGCTCTGTAACTTTTTTGGTACTCAAAACTATTTTTTCCTTATAATAGTATCTCAGGAGCTTTATAAATTATATTAGTTTAGATTTTTTAATTTGGTCCCACATTAGGTTTTTTTGCCATGAAAATGCAGTTTTTTTTTTTAAATTTTCCAATTTCAGGAAAAAATTTTACAGTGTAGGACTGTATTATGATGTTTTTGCTGGCACACAAAATGACCATAGGATCACAGGAAAAAAATTCAAGTTGTTCCTCAAATTCCTACATTAATTTTTTAATTATTTAAATTACTAAAAATCGAAGATTTTTTGGTTAATTTCATAAATTTACAAAGTAGTGAAGAGTGAAAAAAAATTCCTATGTCAATAAGCCAAAAAAAGGTGCATTCAATGAGATTTCTGATGATATGTGTACAAGGTGTATAGCTCTTAACATACAAAAGTTATGTCCTATCAAAAAATACCTCAAATGATGGTTTCACACCATACTTTTAAAAGAAAATTAGCTATATTTCAGAAAGTATTAATAAAAATGTAAAAATTTTGAGTTTTTCTTAGGAAAGGTAGTTGTGAACACTAAGTTTCGGGGAAGGAAAAAAACATGCAGCAAATAAAATAAATTTAATTTGTATATTTGTCATGGAATGACCCTACCTTCCACAACATCACAAAATCCAAATCTTATATATAAAATTCTCGTGTCACAGTTTTCGTTGCCATACTCCTCCGAAACGGCTTGACCGATTTTGATGAAATTATTTGTGCTTATCCGGTATCTATGAGAATCGGCCAACATCTATTTTTCATCCCCCTAAATGTTAGGGGTAGTCCACCCCTAAATTTTTTTTTTATTTCCAGTTTTTGGTAGGAAATCACCATGGCAACGGCTGTTGCTTTGTTGATGCTTCATTCGTCTCTATGGCAACGGCTATTTCATTGTTAGTGCAGTCCTCATCACCGTTGAAATTTTGCAAGTACTTTAAATATCAAAAATTGCCCTTTTTTTTCAAGTATATATATTTTACAGACTTGAAACTTCACAGTAATGTTCCTTATGTTACGCAGGATGACATTTTCTGAAAATTAGATCCCATGGGTGGTTAAAACCAGGCAACAGTGGGTACTTTGTCTGCATGAGAACAGGATTTTAATTGTTCATGCCTTCTGCGTCTCCATGGCAACGGGCATCGCGCGGCAGTGGCGTACCCACAAGGAGGGGCATGTATAATGAGCGGCGCAAGAGTGATCTGCCTGTAGACTGCCGTAGCGAAGTACGGGTACATCAGTTGTACGTTGCGTGCACGAGTCGGGAAACCATCGGTGCTATTCATTTTCTCTCCGGTACATTATACAGCATTGTAATAAATTTTCAATATTTACCATTAATGTAAATCGGAGATGTGGCTTCATTTTTTCCCGTTAGTATAGCCGTGCGGAGCCGGGTCGGGCAGCTAGTACACTATATAAATATATATATATACACACACGCACGCACACGTGCGCACACACACACACACACACAAACTTATATGTTGAGAGCCACAAGATCAAGTTGCTACATTAGCACAATGCTACCTGATGTAACCTATAAATGGTAATTTGTTGGAAACCAATAGGAATTAGAAACAGTTTTCAGAGTGAATCAAGGAACATCTTATGGGTTATAAAACATTTTTCAGAATTTTATTGAAGGAAAAGCTGCTATGTTAAAATTTTACATTATGTACCACAAGATCAATGACTACAGGATCAAGAAATAAACTTTACAAAAATAATTTTTGTTAACAATTCATTATCACATATCCAAGTTTATCCCTTCATCCTGATGAAATGATCCTGTGGTAGATGAAGCTTGCCATTTTAGAATTAATGCAGCAAAAGATCCTGGACATAACAAAAACTTAAGATATAACAAAGAATTATGATAGCAAAATGAATAAAAAAGAAAAAATTCCCACTAGACCCAACATAAACTGAGTTGAGATCCAGGATCTTTCGATGTACTAAATTAAAACGGCGATAATTCATAATATACCAATCACCACGTTTCCATGTCGGGTTTAAAACGTTTTAAGAACACTTACCGATTCAAAAACGTCCATGGAAACGGGTTCCAAAACGTTATGAGTTTCAAGGTCGATACACCAAAATTGTGGGATGGAATGGGATTGAGCAGAGGGGAAAATGGCATGGAAACGGTTATCGTATTGGAAACGGATAGAAAGTAAATACGCACAGCATTTGTTACCAATGGCAGTTGTTTATAACACTAAAAAGTGTTTTTTTTTTTTTTTTTTTTTTTTTAAATGACGAGTGTTAGTAGGAATGTGTGGACAACAGAAGAAGTGTTAGTTTTGTTTATAAATTCTATTTTCGTACGGAAAGTATTTCGGACGTAGAAGAATGACAAATCATCTGTTTGTGGGTAAATATGTAGTGTCGCTGTATATGCGAAAAAAAATGCTAAAAATCCGAAAATACTTTTATTCTATGCTCTTTCACTTCCTCTTTTCAATAAACCCGGCGGAGATAAGAAATTCCAAATACTTTAGGAGATATCGAATTTTTATTTTCCATCACAATACCGACCTTTGTTGCTTGTTTACGTTTATGATTTTTTTATTTTCGCGACGTAGGTAGAACGACATCATTTTCTACTAATGGCAAAGGAATTGTAGCCGCCTCTAACGTAGGTGAGTTTTTTCCGTTTCAAATTTTAATGTTTTATTTGTTGCGCAAGTAATAAGTAAAAAAAATTACGCGAGTTCCTACCGTTCATCCTTTGTCCCGGTTTGTTAGGTCAGGTCAGCTACATTATAAATACTTTAAAACTAAACAACCATTAAAATTAATTTATATTATTTTTAATGTCTGCTTAGTTTGAAAGTATTTATAATGTAACTGACCTGACCTAATCGACCATTTTAATTAATTAGGCATTCACGAACGGTAAATCAAGATGCACATAAAGTTCGCCATTCCCGATTACACCCGAACAATTTACCTTCGGCCAACCTCGGGTTTATTTATTAATATTTATATTTCTCTGTTTATTTTAATGTAGCTATACTAACCTAACTAACCGTCCATAGTGTTTTAAAGTGTTTTAATGTAGCTAACCTAACATAACTAGGTAAATCTGTATTGTACGGATTAGCGCCAAAAAAAATCGTACAAATATGAAATAACTTTCATTATATGCTCTTTTACGTCCTCTTTTCAAAACCGCCTGCGGAGATTAAAAATTCCAATTACTTTTGGAGATATCGCCGTTCTTATTTTGCAATACAAGCCCTATGTAATCATTCAACAGACGCCATTTTATATTTTGCCGTGTGTGCGTGAATGCCTAAATAACAGAAATTTTCCATTAAGTAAGGTTAGTTACATGATAAATACTTCAAAATAAACGGAAATTAAAAAATATCAATTAATTTTACTTGTATAGTTTTAAGTATTTATAATGTAACTGACCTGACCTAACAAAACGGGACAAAGGTAGATTAGGTCAGGTCAGCTACAGTATAAATACTTTGAAACTGAACGGACATTAAAAATAATAAAAATTAATTTTAATGGTTGTTTAGTTTTAAAGTATTTATAATGTAGCTGACCTGACCTAACAAACCGGGAAAAAGGATGAACAGTAGGAACTCACGTAATTTTCATTTTACGTGATGTAGTCGTTCAACTACGTCGCGAAGAAAAAAAAAGAAAAAAAAATCATACTTGTAAACAAGCAACAATGGTGAACGCGGGAAGCCTACGATTCACTCATCTTTCTGGACATACCCGAATACTCACGTTGGCAAGCCTTCTTTCAACAGACGAGAGGCAAACGCCCGATCGTGCATCTTCGGTTGTTTTTTTTTGTTTATTGAAAATAAATATGCAACTCATGAAAATTAATGGTCAATTAGGTTATGTTAGCTACATTATAAATACTTCAAAACAATGTGGATGGTTGATTTGGTTAGGATAGCTACATTAAAAATACTGTGAAATCATGTAAACGGTTTCCTAGCGCTGGATAGCTACATATTAAAAAGTTATTTGCTAAGCAACCATAAAATGATTTTACAGTTTTTTTAATGTAGCTATAGTTACCTAATATAACCAACCATCCACAGTGTTTTAAAGTATTTTTAATTACTTCTTGCTAATTTTAAGAAAAGAAGGCTTGCCAACGTGAGTATTCGGGTATGTCCAGAAGGATGTGTGAATCGTAGGCTTCCCTCTAAACGCTGCATCAGTGCACATCATGAAAATTAAAAAATTCCATATCTCCTAAAGTATTTGGAATTTCTGATCTCCGCCGGGTTTAATGAAAAGAGGAAGTTAAAGAGCACAGAATAAAGGTATTTTCGGATTTTTAAATTTTTTTAAAAAAAAAGTCGCCAAAAAATGAATATTAAAAAATTCGATATCTCCAAAAGTAATTGGAATTTTTTATCTCCGCAGGCGGTTCTGAAAAGAGGACGTAAGATAGCATATAATGAAAGTTATTTCATATTTGTACGATTTTTTTTGGCGCTAATCCGTACAATACAGATTTACCCATAACTATTATAATAATATTTTCAGATTTTAATAGATACTCCTAAACAAGCAACAATGTAGTCGTTCACCTACGTCGCGGAAAAAAAAAATCATACTCGTCTCGTAAACAAGAAACAATGGTGGCCGCCTGAATTCACAGGTATTGTGATGAAAATTAAAAATTCAATATCTCCTAAAGTATTTGGAATTTCTTATCTCCGCCGGTTTTAATGAAAAGAGGAAGTGAAAGAGCATATAATAAAAGTAATTTCAGATTTTTAGAATTTTTTTTTCGCAAATACCGCTACTCTACATGTTCAAAATTAAAAAATTCCATATCTCCTAAAGTATTTGGATTTTCTTATCTCCGCCGGTTGATTTGAAAAGAGGAAGTGAAAGAGCATAGAATGAAAGTATTTTCGGATTTTTAGCATTTTTTTTCGCATATACCGTTACCCTACATATTTACCTGTTTGTGTTTATTTACTTAGGTCTATTTGTTTAATGTGAGCCAACATAAATTTCAATTGTCGCCACCCTTATAACAAGCAAATATATTGATCAAATTGAAGTAGTTTTTAACTGGATCTAATTATTGCATGAAAATTGGTATCGTACACAAACTAAAATGGATACCCGAAACGTTTTAAACCCGACTTGGAAACGTGGTAAATGTATACAGTATCATGACATCAGGATTAAGGGATAATCTTGGATATTGGATAGTGTGTGATTACCAATAAATATTGCTAACCAGTTGATACAGCTTATTTTGACATATAGTTCATTATATAACATTAACATAATGTACAATAATTTATAGTGTAACGTGGCAGATACTGTATCAAAATAAAAACTTAAATTTAGGAAGCTTACAGATAAAAAAAATATCATTTAAAAATAATTATGTACATTAGGCAAAAAATATTGTTAACCCGAATTCTGATAAGATATATTTTGTTTATTCAGTGTATTTCAAATATGCCACTGATTTCAGAACCTACCTCGAAAATTATATTTAAATTAATACAACATAGCATGTATAACTGACCCACGCTTATGTCGCCATCATTGAAAGTGCTCAATAACATTAAAGAAAAACAGTAGAAATATTTATAAAAAACAATAACATGCTTATTTAATAATAACAAATAACATAAAAAAATAGCGATCTTCCAAACCACAAATATGTTTCCAAGAATTCCAAACCTAGAATATTCTTAATGGCTACCTGAACAAACGCCGGCTGGCGCCATTTCACTCGACGAAACCAATAACATTAGACCACACAGTCAAATGTGCGAAGCAAATAATCTATATTAAAAACCACTCATTAAAATAAAACAAAATTACGTATCACTGACCTGAATGATAAAAATTAATCACTGCAGATAAAATTTACGGAATTCTTTCAGCAAAGCAACGCCGAAACGACCAATATCATACAGTTATCAATCCCAACATGGAGGAGAAGAGGTACAACCAGGAAGGAAATCATCAGTGTTAACATAAAAACCATTTTAATAAGGGCGCTCTAAGTAGGTAACATTAGAATAAAAAATTAAGGTATATACAATAAAAAAAATATTTTAATAAAGTAAGTGCGTAATATAATTATGTTTGTGTATTAATTACATTTTCTATTCAGTTATTTAAGATCAGATAACTAAATATTAATTTAAATACCTCATAAATAAAATTATTTAAACAATAAATGGTTCTGAAACGAATATAACCGGGTGGTAATAACTTGAAATAAAAACAGGAGACTAAAAATGTTTCACTAAATACATAAACACGTGTAAAATTTTATTATTTGTAATAAACACTGTATGCCTCTATTAGTGTTTTCGTACAGAAAAGATTCTAATAGAAATTATGTTTGAATACAAAAGCAGCAAGTAAGGAAGTGTTTAAGAATAACCGAAACAATGATACTTCATAAGAGCATCTCAAATTTACTTTATGATAATATAAGTTCTTTTATTCTGACATAAAACTTACTTTCGCTCCAGTATATATGTATCGTCAAGCGGGGTGACTACGGCCACAGGGGTGACTATGGTCAAAGCAAAGATAATTCTTAACATTGCTCCTATCCTACAAAAAATTACACTACTAGCAATAACTATATTTTTTACAGGATATATGAACATATTGAAATATAACAGGAGAATGTTAACTTAAACTTTGCCAAAAATATTTTTTTTTTTGGTCTAATTTTTTGTACTGGGAAATTTTCCCCTACATAAATGTTGGCTAAACTGTTTAACACAGCTGATCAGTGTCATGTGGTATAGCAATAAGAGTACTTGTGTAACCTGCACCAAGATTTCAGGATTGCAGGTAAGTAAACATGTGACGCCGCCGTCAGTGCTCCCTCTGAGAGCACAGGCCGTTATGTGTCCTCAACACCTGATAAGTGCCGCGCCCCGAACGCGCCCGCGCGCGCAACGTAGTGCAGTGCCCCGAACGGCGTGACGTCAGTCACGGCCTCCTACATGTGCAAAGCGCCCGGCCGGGTGTGGCACTGCGCAAGGGTATTGTTATTCATGCATTCGAGAATATAAACAGAAACTAATAAATCTAAAACCATCAATAATCAATGTTAATGTTATTATCATTTTATAAAGAGTTATAATTCACAAAACTGGCCGAAGTCATCTTCCCGCGCTCCGCAGTTTTTCCCGCGGAATTTTCCCCCTCCCTGGCCCCGGCGGCCAGGGAGGTTAGTCAGTCGCCATCCAGCACTCGCCCGGGCCGGCAGCCCACGCACGGGGAGCCTTCAACTTTCGCGCCAACATCGTGTAACTGCAATAGGTAATTATAGCCAAACCGTTTTATATCAGCTCCCCGGTCGGCCCAAATCGGCCGTTAGCAACCTCGCGCTGTCTATTAATAAAATGTGTATCCCATCAGGGATTTTTATATTTTACGTAAGCAATTAGGTGATCCTTCGTGGCACCTGCGCCTCACGCTATAACGTCCCACCTCGGGACATAGTTCTTTGCCCACGCAGGGTGGCACTGCGCCAAACGCGACCACAAACATTCGGACGAGTCATCAACTGGGACGTGTCACGGCCACGTGTGTGATATCGTACCAGATTCCACCGTGTCCGTTCCCAGCTTAACGTGGCCTTCGCCACCCCGCGGACTAGCCGCTTGTGCATATCCCCCTGTGCGGGACTAATCACAGTAATTTAGTGTAACGTGTTTTCATAAGTATGTTCGCAGGACCTGCCGTCCTTTTAGTGTAATGTGTTTTCATAAGTAAATTCGCGGAACCTGCCGTCCTTTTAGTGTAATGTGTTTTCATAAGTAAATTCGCGGGACCTGCCGTCCTTATAGTGTCATGTGTTTTCATAAGTAATTTGCGGGACCGATCGCCCTCACACCTCACGTCGCGTCCGCGTACTCTCGCAGAAGCCATAACGGGTTCATCGTGCGCGGAGCTTAGGTCGACGATGAAGCGGCCAGTTACATGAACGTGTGGCATGTAGACTGTGCTACGCAATAAAACGACTACAAGTACGTGTGTGTTTCATTAATAAGGCGTCCTGGGAGGCCATAACAGCCCGGGGAGTCCTTTGTCGCCGCATCCCTGCCTGCAGCCACGAGGCCAGGAACCCCACCCTTGAGATTCAAAATTAACCCACCAGTTTAAATTTACATAAATTCAGATCAAGCAACGGGGACGGCGTCACATGTAAGCATTTATTTTAAAATTGCTGTTTGCCATTAATAATTCTAATCAATAGTGTAAATACAAAATAATTTGGGGTTACTATGGTCATTTGTTAATTTTCATTATAACCTATAAAACATGCATATTTTTTTAAAAATATTAATGTCTAAGATAGGTAACCTATTCAGAATTAACTAGCAATTAGGCCTAAAATGTATAAAAACAAGAATACAGATACTTGTCACTGTGTTATTTTTATATTATCTGCAGGTGATCGTAATGGTGAGAACCTATCAACGATCCCCTGGGTCGCGATCCTACATGGATTACAGCCCAGAACAAATGGATTCAGCAATTACTGCTGTTAGAAAGGAAATGAGCATAAGGACAGCTGCCGAAAGATACAAAGTTAAAAGGGAAGCGTTAAGGAAAAGATGCAAGAACATGGACATGAAGAGACCATGTGGACAGACAGTATTAACGGAAGCTTAAGAATATTTGTTGTGTTCTTACACCACCCAGCTTGCTGAATGGGGCTTCCCAATAACCTCATTTGAGTTACATTTGCTCATGCGATCATAATTAAAAAGGCAGGGTAAAACAATCACAAAGTTTTCTGATGGGTGTACCCCAGGAGTAGAGTGGGCTCGGTCGTTCATAAAACGCAACAGTGAAAAAATATGTTCCCGCATTGTCTCAAACATCAACCCCAAACGTTCTCAGTTAAATCATGAAGATGTTAACAACTATTTTGACAATATGGCAGACATTAGTGATATTCCACCTGACAATCTAATTAATTTTGACGAAACAAATTTATTGGATGATCCGGGTAGGTTAAAGTGCATTGCTAAACGCGGAATGAAGTATTTTGAGAGGGTCCTCGCATCAACCAAATCTTCAATAAGTGTCATGTTTGCTGCCTCGGCTTCTGGGCGACTCCTCCCACCATTTGTAGTGTACAAATCCGAGCATGTTTATGATTTGTGGGTGACAGGTGGTCCATCAGGAACAAGATATTCATGTTCAAAAAGTGGATGGTTCGACACAACAACATTTGAAGAATGGTTTTTCACCATACTTCTCCCTTACATCTGGAGAATTAATACCGGTTCTAACAACCAGAAGTTTGTTGTCATTGGTGATAATTTATCATCACATTTCTCACCAAACGTGCTAGAAGCTTACAAAAATAACAACATAGCTTCCAAGTGCCTGCCACCTAATTCAACACATGTTTGCTAACCACTGGATGTGGCCTTCTTTGCTCCACTCAAAAGGTATTGGAGGGAAATACTTACTAATTTCAAGCAGAGGAACTCGGAGAAGACTATGTCAATCACCAAGGCACAGTTCCCACATCTGTTAAATGCCCTAATGGACAAAATTGCTCCTACTGCTAATAAAGCACTGCAGGCAGGATTCCGAAAGTGTGGGCTGTTTCCACTAAATCACAATGAATTCCTTCGAAGTCTGCCAGGTGGGAAAGGTAATGACTCCACTCTGAGTTTATCTCCATCAAAAAACATGTCTGAAACAGTTTTGGAGTTTCTCGAGGATATGAGATATTCCAGACCACAAACAACTGCAGGTAGGAAGAAAAGGTTCCGTGTAGAAGCAGGGAAAAGTGTTTCTGTTGCTGATGTACCACTCAAGGAACCAATTATTGATGCTGAATGCCCATCAACAAGTCAACCACCCAATAATAAAAGAAAAAGGAATGATAGCTTATCTTCATCAGAGGATGGATGTGTTCAGTATGCAGAGAGTGATGTATAAACATTGGAAGTGGTTAGACAAGATCATGTGCAGAAGGAAAATGAAAATGAAGATTATTTCTTGACGGGTGTTTCAGAACTTCAAAAAGGAACTTGGGTATTAACTGAATTCGCAAGCAAGAGAATCTGTAAACATTTTGTCGGCAAAGTAACCGAATCTACAGACTTGGAACAGGAACTGATCGTGACTTTTCTTAAAAAATCTCGAGGGGCTTTCTTTATTTGGCCAGACAAGCCAGATGTTTCTGTCATTGACAAAGCACAGGTAATCAGAGTTCTTCCTGCACCAGTTGAAGAGAGAAGAGGCAGGTTAATGTTTCATGTAACGTTTGATAGCTTTAATGTTGGTTAAACTGTTTAACCGAACTTGTGTTTTTTTAGTGACATTGTTGGAGAATTTACAAATTGGTTGGCAAAATGAACAATTATGGAACTGCATGTAACATAACTATGGGTACCATAGATATGATGCCCTATTTAGGACTATTTTATATAGGTATATAATTCTTGTGTATTGCTATGTATTCAATATTTTGTGTGACCATATTCACCCCTTTAAAAATTCACCATTTTCAGAATGTTTTGCATTGGTGACTATGGTCACAATGTATTATTTTTTTACTTAAATATATAGGTTCAAAAAAATTCATGCAAATAGTATTTTGAAAGCCAGAATCAAGTACTGTGTTGTACAAATTTTTAATGAAATATATAATTAAATACAACAAATCTGGTATGAAAAAACCATTAAAAGCACCATAGTCACCCCGCTTGACGGTAATCATTATGTAGCATTCAGAGGTACATAGCCTAAAAGGGAACCACACATAACTTAGAAAGTCACAACTTAGAACTGTCATAACTTAGAAAACTTGGAAAAATCCACGTAACTTAAAAACACACAACTTAGAAAGATCATAACTTAGAAACACACAACTTAGAAACACGAAATGCAGAACCACAAAACTTAGAAATGTCGTAATGTAGAAAGTCACAACTTAGAACTATCACAAGTTAGAAACACACAACTTAGAACTGTCATAACTTAGAAACACGCAACGCAGAACCACACAACTTAGAAACGTCGTAGCGTAGAAAGTCACAACTTAGAACTATCACAAGTTAGAAACACACAACTTAGAACTGTCATAACTTAGAAACACGTAACTTAAAAACACATAACGCCGAATCACGTTACTTAGAATTTGAATGAGAAGGCGTAAATATTTTGAAAGGACTGTAGTGAGAAATATTTTTGCTTGCATTCCCCGCATTCAGAGCTGCACTCTTGTGGCTAAACAGTTACTTTCGGGTTCAGTTTGGTTCTCTGTGTATAGATGGTGCTGTTAGTTCCACACATAGCTAAATTGACTTCAGCTAATGGTTTGCTCGCCATATCTGAATGACACGTTTATTTTATTCCTGTTTTCATATGATTAAGATTTAATTTGTGTTAGTAAAACAGTGTGTTTTGTTTGTAGAGCTATAATAAATTCGCTGTTGACGGAAATTTAAAACGAAATAAAAATAAACTTGTATTATCTCATTTACTTTCGTTTTTTTTTTCCCTAACCTAACTAATTACTAAGTGTATTTGGGAGGGGTCTGGGTAGGGAAGACTCTAAGTGCGTCTCAGGCCGAAGCTTATATGCTCTAAGCATGCAGGTTATGAACCATGCAGGAGAGGAAGCATGCATCATGTGCTAGGAGGGGATTGGCCAGCCATGGCAACGTTTTAGCCATGACTAACTCCCCTCACTGACTATTCTAAGTTAAAACTAGATAAGTTGGCCCCAGGTAAAACCTGCATAGACACAGGGAAAACCCTGGGCACTGACATGCGGGATGCAAAATTTCATGCATTAATTACAAGCAGGTTGGTTACAGGAAACAGAAGGATGGTTCTGGAAGAAGAGTTGGACAGAGTAGAAAGGCTACTATGCAAATGGGCGGGAGCTTGGACATTTTGTCCGCATTTGGTTTGGTTGGTACTGGTCTTTAGGGGCAACAACATGTTGTCGTTCCCACCAAGCTGCCAGTCAGCTCGCGTACCTAAACTAAAGGAAGGATGTATTGTAATTCTAGTGTACGCACGATGTTGTTAATTGCATTAATTATCGCGAGTATTGGCACTGGGTCATGCTCCGGAACAGACACAGCTCATATCGCCAGTCGCCAGCAGGGCAGTCGGCAGTTAGAGAAACTATCTGATCCGTCATTGCAATACCCTAGCCGCAACATCTACGCTAGTAAGCTACGAATAATTAATTTAAATTGTGTTACCCGCAAGTCGATGAGTCGGGACACACTCTTCAGGTCGCCTGTTGATTAATACTTAAGGCTATAACTTAATAATAATATTCTGAAAATAGTAATATTCTTAAAATTAAATTGGACGAGCTGCCAGAAATACGAGTGTCTCTGTGCGTGCTACAGCATAGGCAGAATTTTCTCGCCAGTCCGCAACCGCAGTGTTGGGGTCTGGCCTCGGCCGCGCGCGCGCTGCGCTGTGATTGGCCGGAGCCTCCAGCCAATCGCAGGCCACTACGGCGGCCGGTGCGCGAGGAGCGACTTCGGTCGTTTATATTTCTGATATACGTCCGGATCATAGTTTCCTAGAGAAGTAATATGTGGATTCAGACTATTTACGCATTTATCATAAAAAGTCTGAGTTGTGCGAATGTAAAAGTCTTGCAAAGTTTCCGATCTGGTTTCACGATGCAATGCTTCGACAGGGCAGTACACTGGGGCATCTGTGGCGATTCGAATGCATCTATTCTGAATTCGCTGTAATTTTATTAGGTGTGTCTTTGCTGCAGTGGCCCATACAGGGGCTGCATACGTGATTATTGGTCGTATGAGGGCCTTGTAGAGCAGTAGGCCGGTTTTGACTCTGCTGCCACATCGTCTACTCATAACTGGATACAAGGAGCACAGTCTAGTCTGAGCCTGTGCTCGCTTAGTGTCAATGTGATGGCGCCATGTTAATTTCCTATACATGTGTACACCTAAGTATTTAACCACATCTTTATGCGGGATGTGTTCATTGAACAGGCTCAGTTGCGGCCTGCGGTCTATTGGCGGGAGGTGTTTACGAGTGAACACAATAGCTTCTGACTTCGTTGTGTTCACTTTAATGTGCCACGTTGTGCACCACTGTTCTATTTCAGTGAGCGCAACTTGCAGCCTAGTCGTGGCCAGCTGTAGGTTGTGTGATCTGCTATATAGGACAGTATCGTCCGCATAGCAGCCTAACTTGACGAGTCTATGTGCGGGGCGTGGCATGTCACGCACATATACATTGAATAGTACAGGGCCTAGGATGCTGCCCTGTGGCACTCCTGCTCTGATCTGTTTTAGGTCTGATGTGGCTCCTTCAGTTGATACTCTGAAGGTTCTGCCTGCTAGGTATGACGTGATTAGCTTGACATAGCAGTCAGGGAAATCAGCTTGGTATAATTTATAGAGAAGCCCTGCATGAAACACTCTGTCAAAGGCTTTCTCTACGTCTAGGAACGTCGCGACAACATAGTCTTGCACGTTAAATGCACTAGTAATCTCTTCAGTGAGACGCACTAGCTGGTGAACGGTCGAATGAGCACCGCGAAAGCCGAATTGCTCATTTGGCAGCAAGTTATTTTCGTGTATGTGGCAATTTAGTCGATGCAATATTATGCTTTCGGCTATTTTTGACACAGTACTAAGCAGGCTTATTGGTCTGTAATTTTGGGGCAGTTTTTTTATCTTTGCCTGGTTTGTGGAAAACTATTACATTAGCTTCTTTCCACTGGGAGGGGAAAATACTGAGCCTGAGCATTACATTAATGCATTCAGCTAAGTATTCCAGGGCTTCATCTGGGAGCTGTTTAAGAACGATGGCTTGTATGCCGTCATTCCCAGGTGCTTTTCGCGGCTTCATTTTCCTAATAGCTCGCTTGATTTCCTGTGCCTGAGTTAATAGAGGCTCAGAAACAGTGGGCTGGCGCAATTTTTCGCGCAATTCGCGGTAAATTTGCGCTGTGTATTGCCTATCGCAAGGCACTATGTTTGGCTGAAAGGCTGTTTCCAGTGTATTTGCGAATGCTTGTGCTTTGTCGAGGGGTTTGAAGACTAGGCCATTATTGGTTTGAAGGGGCGGAATTTTTTCAGATTTGTTTAAAAATCGCTTCGTCATAGTCCAGGCACTCCCGTCCTGAATATTTAAACGAGCGATTTTTGCTTCCCACTGGCTACTTCGCCACAGTGAAATTTCGTCTGAAATAATTATTTGTAATTCATTGATTCTTTGTTTTGTTTGGATAGTGCGTCGTCGTGTGTATTCACGACGCAGTCTGTTTTTGCGCGATATAAAGTCGCGTATGTATACTGGCAGCTCGTCGTGTACTAACTTAACCTCCTTTTCTGGGATGCACTGGCTTATACCATCCTGGATTTCCGCAGTAAATTTAGTTATTGCGGTGTCTAAACTTTCACTATTATTTATGTCCGCGATGTCTGACAAATTTTGCGCGACTTGGGTTTTAAATCCTTCCCAGTCGGCGTGTTTGTAGTCCCGAATTTTACGAGGCGGGTTGGTTTCCGTGTTTGCACTGTCGAAATGTAAGTGAACAGGGAAATGGTCGGACGACATGTCGTGTACGACCTCGAGTTCGAACCCCGAGGTGACACGCTTATTAAGCACGATGTCTAATATGTCTGGCAGCTGGTTCAGTCTGCCTGAGTCAAATGTGGGCTCAGTAGGAGCATGAACTTGATAGTTTTTATCAAGCTGATGCGCATAGAGAAGCCCGCCATTTGCCGTCGCACGCCTGCAATTCCACTCCAGGTGTTTCGCATTAATGTCACCTACAGCGAGGAAGTTCGGAGCGGCCCCATACAGGGCATCCAGATCCGCCACGCTGAGGGACCTACCTGGTGGAGCATACATTGAAATGAGTTTAATGTTTTGTTGGTTAATGTTTAAGCTTATTCCAACAGCTTCTAAATTTTGAAAAATGGGTAGCTGGCATACAGTATGTTTGATGCTACGGTGAACTACTAGAGCTACTCCGCCCCATCTATTGTGCTCTCTATCGCGCCTATAAACTATATAGTTTAGTATTGTCAGTCGGTCGGTCGGCTGCAAGTGTGTTTCGTTAATCGCAGCTATTTTGATTTTATATTTTTCCAGGTGGTGGATAAATTCCGGTAATTTATGTTTGATTCCACGCGCATTCCAGTAGAGGAGGGAGTGTAAACTTAACCTATCGGCCGGGGTTGATACGCAACTCGGGGCCTGTCTAGTGGCTGCCATTGAGCTTGGCAGCCAGTGACTGGACGAAGCCCCTTCATCGCATGGACTTTTTCTGTTAGGGAAACAGATGGGTCGCACCATATAACCATAAGCTGGCACATGGGGACAATTGTGGCCGCCAGATTTTCATCTGTGTTGAAAGTGCGCGACTGCTCGAGCACTTTCTGGAAGTCAGCCATGCCCGGTTTCGAGGCTGGCTGTTGTTGGGGCGCGAGCGGTGCAGTTGGCAGCACTGGAGCTGCGTCTACCGCCATGCTTGTCTCAGGTGCCGGGGTAACCTGCGGCCGGGAGAGCGCGGTCGTGCGCTTCGCCGGGGCTGGCGCAGCCTTGGCTGCCAAGAGCTTATCCTGGGCAGGCTGTCGCGGCCTGTCCTGCCCAGGCTGCGGGGGCCTGTCCTGAGTGGGTCGCGGGGGCTTGCCTTGGCCATTTTTGTGGCCCGTCGGGTGTTTTTTGAACCCCTTCCGCTGCCAGGGGTTGTTCGCCAGCACTGGGTAGTCCAGATCGTTGTAGCTGGGCTCGCAGTGCTGCTCCAGGGGCGCGAATCGGTTTCCACCCGCCTGCTGCAGGTAGTCGCCGAAGCTCTGGGGAGGAGGGTACCTCGGTGGACCCCAGGGGTTTTGCCTCGGGGGGCCGGAGAAGCCCGGAGGGGGCCGTGGCATCGGTTGCGGCTGGGGCTGCATTGCAGCGCGCCTGTTATCGCGCAAGTCGCGGCGAGACTGTTGCTCGCGCTGCTTGCGTACCTGGGGCGGAAGGTGCCTGCGGGTCTCTTTTTTATATATCTGGCAGCCCTTGTAGTTTGCGCAGTGTGCCTCCTTACAATGCGCGCACTTTTTGTACTCCTGGTTGCCCCCATTGGGGCAGTCGGGAGCGCGGTGTGGCCCGCTGCACCACCGGCACACAGGGGCCGCGTGGCAGGCCTTGCCAACGTGGTTGTAGCGTTGGCAGACGCTACATTGGGAGGGGCCTGAGGGGCGACGGTATTCGTCGACACGCACGAGCATGCCGGCGAACTCCTTGAGGCCGTAGATGCGCTCAGAGTCGCAGCTCTGAGGCACCTCTATCACTAGTGCATCGCACTTTTCGCGTCGCTGCCGGTTCTCCAGGAACCAGTGGTTCTGGACCGGCAGATTGAGTGAGGTGAATTCCTCCTGGAGGAACTCAGATGGGGTGTGGCGGTGCACTCCGCGCAATACAAATTTCTTCGGCACTTCGTCCTGCTGAAGAAGGACGGAGTGCTGGGCGCCGATAGCCTGCAGTGCTTTGACTGCCCTGTGGTAATCGGGGACTGAGGCCACATTGACCTGTATCTCGTCTCGGCCGCGGTTCTGGCAGGTGAATTTTTCCTGCACGGCCTGTTTTAGGGCGGTGTACACCCTTGGGTACTGGTGCCCCTGGTCGAGGAAAACGAACAGAGGCTTGATTCGCGGCGCCCTCTTGGGGCTCTCGGTCGTGGTCGCGGTTGGATGCTGAGGGCGGGGGGTGGGGCCCGCCTCGTCGTCGCTGTTGCCCGCACCGGACACCTCCGTGTGCGGACGCTTGGCACGCTTGCCAGTGGCCACTGACCAGCCGCTGGAATCGTCGTTGTTGCTCGGCCCTGAAGGGGCCTCGCTAACTGCCATCTCGACAGTATCACTCATTGACCTGACTCTCGGGTCCACCCACTGACCGTCCCCCGGGGCTAGTTAGCCGGGTTCAGGCTAGGCTATAGGGGAGCTAGCTCCCCGGGTGTTGCCGAGTTGTTGGGCGTCACACACTTACTCCTGGCGCAGCTTACTCTTACCGCCTGTGCGCATGTAGCACACAAGCACCTTTCAAAACCGCTGGGTAGCACTAAGAAGTGCTAACCACAGCTTGGGCATCGACGATCTATAAGTTCACGGCGAGCAGCTCCGGGACACGTCTGTCCACCCTTTCCATTTACTTTCGTTGTAGCTTTCAATATATATACTGTATAGAAGTCGCGAGTGGATAGGATTTACTCTACGTTTTTCAGAGCAGCTTGGGAACTTCACCGCTGCAGTGCGCTGCCGTAACGCCCTGTATCGTCTTAGTTGTTATCTACACGTTAGAGCGCAGCACTGTCGCCCGCTGTCATTCCCCGCACCCCTCATCCATCATTCACTGCAGCTCATCGTCGTTCAACGGGAGGGGGAAGGGGTGTTTGAAGAGTTCGTCACTTGTCCGCTAGGGACCACCACAAGTCGATGCCCTAGAGATGGTGGCGATTGCGGCGGTGAATTAACCAACTACCTCAAAACCGTATTAGAAATTTTAACCTGGGCTGGCGACTTCTATACAGTATATATATTCAAAGGTTGTAGCGTCATTAGGTATTCTTCTCTCGAAGGTTACATTAGTGTCTTTTATTTAATATAAAATTTTTACAGTTTTTTAAATGTAGCGATAAACATAATCTTGAGAATATAAATACAGAATGTATGTAAAATAATCGTTAAAACTGTAATAAGTGATAAATCACGTAATGTAGAGAAAGCAGAAACATTAATGTTCAGACGCAGGGTAGTTATTAAAATCTTTTTAACACATTTTGAGATAAAACGCTTTAAAAATTTTATATATGAGGAACATAAATATTTAATTTTTCCATTTCATAAAATTTATATCAAGGTACTATTTTCCTGTTGTTTTCCGGGGCAGTACTTCACAAGCAATGTTTACTGGGGATGCAGAAAACTTTTGGCCAGACAGCTGATTCCAACATGACGGCAAGGTTATAGGAGAGGTGGTAAAAAAAAAAGATTCATGAAATGATTTCGAACATGAGCTTTCGCGTTTTCGCTACCTCGTTGTATTATACGTAGTGCATTTCCGAGTAACACTCTTTACTTGATGTGAGATAATGAGGTATTTTTACGGGAATTAGGTTTTAAATTTAAAAGTATATATTTTTTTTACAATTTTTTTTCTTTGTTACTTTAGTTAATTTATTCTTTGCCTAACCTATTTTCATAGTTGTAAAATAAAATTCGATAACTATTTTCCTTTAATATACCTATTAATATTTTTTAATGAGTTACCCGTAGTTATTTATAACTATTTTTGACTAATATTATAAAAAAAATTCAAGGGTATTTTCCGTTTATATATTTATCATTACTTTGAATTAGTAACAGTTTAGGAAAAATTGCTGTTTCTTTTCTTCGGCTCGTAGAAGTTTCAATCGAGTTCATATTTCAGCGTGACTCATGTAGCTGAAAATGCCGGTCGATCTGCTTGGTGTGACCTGCGTTATGCCCTACGTCTAAATCAGAAATTTTACTATCTTTCGCGGACTTTCTCTTCCTTCACGTAAGATTGCAGAGTATTTTGTCTACAGACTTTTAAGTTTCCAATGTCTTAGTAAATAAGTTGAAATGTACGTACTACGGCAGCTCCCCCCCCCCCCCCCAATTTTTTTATAGTAATGTCAACAATATATGTACGGTTTTTCATCAATTAATGATTACATTATTTTTGATTTCGTATTTCGCACAATAAACTTTAAAATTTAATGTTTCTATGAAAAAAAATTCCTTTTATTATTTACTTTACTCTAAAAGTAAGAACTGTGTCAGGTGTTTTGGACGAAAATTTTAAGCTCTATTGCTTGCAACCAGATAACTATTTACTGTACTCGACTTTGAATTAACACTTTCACTAATTCATTGCCAAATGCGAGTAGGTTTAGTGGAGAGGCATTATTCACAAATGAGTTAACTAATTGTTTTCTTGAGAAAAATGCTGTGACACAATTACTTAATTGAATGTCTGTGGTTGGTTATGTTATGTGTAGACCTACATTACATTAGTCTGTGGCTTTTTGCCTCATAGTGCTACACTCCATTAACTAGTAATTTTAACATATTCACTTGTGTTGTTTTGTCATATTTTGACTCATTTTTTTTGCAGCTGAAATTAACAGCAGGGCCTTTCCCTTGAAACACACAAAACTCCTTTTGATATATTTTTAAAGAATTCTTAACAAAAAAAGTATTTATAATTATTAAGAAGTCACGCCAGTATGCATTCAAAATAAACTTTTTTTTTTCTAGCATTCCGTATGAGAAGTTTATAAATGTATGTCCGGAAACTGAAGTCGGTGCGTGGTGTGTTTGGAGTCCGCCATCTTGGATTGTGACATCATGGCGGCTATCTTGAATGACCTGGACTATGATCTCGCCGCCATATTGGAATCCACCATTTTGTTTCTGAAACTTTCCACCATCTTAAAATCGAATGCCCCAATTCGTTACGGCCGCAATCTGGGTTTTTCCATCATCTTGTTTTTATCTGCCGGAAGTTGTCATCTTGATTTTCTTTCTTCTACTGGAGGTCGCCATCTTGGATTATGTCATGTCTACCATTTTTGTTACTGCTATTTTTTCCTAGTGTTTGTCAGCTACTCTCTGTCTCATGCACATAAGTTCGATGTTCCATTACCTACTAATGAGGTTATGACCCTTATCGACATATTAAATTTAATTTTTTATACTGTATTAATTGGCAGTTAGGTTATTCGAACCATGGCAGTTCGGAACTCTGGATTAGAAACATACGCCTTTTACCACATGACCATCGAGACATTTAACAGACTGAGATTATATAAGGTATATATAAAAAATGTTGCAAATTCAGACTTGTAATTTTTTTCAATATGATGAAATAAAAATATCAGAATTTGTTAGAGGGAACTGCCGCCATACTTGTTTTCAATTCACAATAATAGGAGCGTGAATGTCACGTAGTACACCAACCATATGCTAGAGGGCGCTGCCAACATCTTTGTTTTCAATTCTAGCTACCAGGCAGGTTAGTATCCAGCCGTATGCTATAGAGCGCTACCGCTATGTTGGCAAGAGTTCAGGAGTATTTATTGCATGAATGTTGTCACTTCCGCCATATTTTCGGACATCATAGCCATCATATTGTAATTCTGTAATTATTAACCTATATATCCGGAAATGATTCCAAAAATTATGAAAAAATCGTTCAATAATGTAATGATTGACCCGATTGATTTAAGTCTTTGGTTCAATCCTTTAGCAATACAAATAAAGTTTTATGTTTAAAATTTAATTAAATTCATTTAAAAATACAAATATATATATATATATATACTTTCCTTATCTATCGGCTCCTAGTGAGCCGCAGATGTAGGTTTGATCGCCATGTTGAAATTCTGTACTTATTAAACTAATAATCGAGAAAAAATCAACAAAATATTAGGAAATTAGCCAAATAATATAGCGATTGAATCAATTGATTTCAGTCCTCGGTTCAATCCTTGGTCGATGCAAAAAAGGGGATTTTAGACTAAAAAATATATATTTTTTATTTCTCTCTTTACCTTCTGACAATTGGATAGTTGGCCTTACAACAAAACGTCACTCTAGACAGGCCGTATGACAAGCATCTCCACACCAAGAGGTTTGGAAACCCCTTCAGCTTACTCATGTACCATTTCAGGTATAGACAAAGTATCCCGAACCATAAGATCTAATTCATCGGTTCTCAGAATACTGTTCGAACAGATCATTTACAATGTCAGCCTTGTGCCCTTGTAGGCCAAGCATATCCGAACCACTATGTATTCGTTTTCGATACTTATGTTTTTACTGCTGATAAAGACACTGCACCCGTTAAAGTCTCCTCTAGTATGTAAACGACGATGGTAGACCTTCCACAATGATCTCTACTGACGATAGTCAGCATTACTGTTGTTATAGGTGATAGGTCAGACTGAACTGAAGAACCTTCAATTGCTGATGGTACATACGTCATCAAGGTCTTCGTCATTGTTGCGACTGCTACTGTCCAGTCCGAGTAAATATTAAAATCAACAACTCAAAATTACTCTGGCTTCCACAGCTCCAACTGGCTACGACGGCTACAATCGCTACATCAGCTCCAACTGGCTACAACGGCTACAATGTCTCCAACTCTCTACAACAGCTACAACTGAATTTAGCTCTTATTGGTTTCAGTCATATTTAGCCTGAAACTGTCTCGATTGCTGAGAAGGCTTTTTTGTTACTTATTATTTTGTTTGGTGACGATTTTTGCATATTTTAGTTAGAAATTGTAGTGTGAGAAAACAATCTTAGGCGATAAATTAAAATACAAGAAATAAAACATTTTTTTCAAAATACAAAATATAATTTATTTTTCAATAAAATACAGTTGCAGGTAAAACAAGGCATTATTGTACTATCCCGTACATCTTAGTGCATGAAGTATAGTACCTTTTTCTTTAGTAATGGATATATTTTTAACATTTTGGGAAGCAAGTAGAAGTCTAAACCTATCGACCAATATTTTAGGATCTTCTCATGTTGTGTAATCAATCTCTTCTGCTGCTGCCTCCATATTCTTTACGCTTTTACTGCCAATTTTCTGAGAAACTCGATAGTCTTCTGTTTTAAAACCAGCCTCATAGTTATTATAATCATAATCGTCCCATTGATCATCACGGAAATGATCAGAATTGATAATTTGAACATGTCGCTTCCATCGTTTAGATCTCAGTGCTTCATCACAATTGTCGATCTTGTAAGATTCAGGTGCTACATCTTGGTCTTCGATCTTGAAAGGTTCAAGTGCGTCATCACGTTATTCGAACTTGTCAACTTCAGATGCTTTTATATTGTTTTCAGTTATGCAAAGATGACTTCAATTTGCTATTGATAATTCTTTTTTTTTCATTTCCATTAAAGATGCTACTTTCTTCGTTATCATTTAATTTCAAATCATTAACGAAATCTGAGATAGTGTTGTCTTTATTTCACTTTCTGGATGTTGAAGCACCGTTCTTTTTATCATCAGTTAGCTTGGTTGTACAGATCTTGTGATGTTTATTCAAGATATTTCGTCAACTAAATGATGATGAGTGCAACTAAATAATTTTTGGTAATGACCCAAAATACACTCGCTTCTCTCATGACGTTTAACAATTATTGCAAGGTAAATTTCTTGCTGCAATAACTACACTTGTGTCCGTTCGATAACGGCTACAGACATCGCTACGGAATCCATACTAGCTTCTGTGAATGTGGTCAGAAGCATACTGAGTGTTCCAAACTAAAACAGACATTCAAGTAGGAATTTCAGTAAACCATCAGCTAGAGTTAATTTTACATTTGTTGAAAAATTCATCTACAAGTAGATCTGCTTTCCACCTACAGATGTCTCCTCATGTAATTGCTCACAGTGTTCTTGCTTTAAACAATATATCTGAATCCATCTAGTACAATTTACCTTGTATAATAATGCAAGTATAAAACATTCGTTATTTGTTATGTTGTAAAAGTGGCCACTGTTTTAGGCGAGATGCAGGATGCTCACTCACGATCGGAATAGAAGGAGAGCTTTGCTAGACCTCAAACAGAAGGAGAATAGTCTTGCATGCTGTGGTTCTCAGCTGTTTTAATACATAGAAATCGACTCAGTGATAAATCTAATTTATGTGTGAGTTTCACCTGATTTAATTTGTAGTTGTTATTTGGTAACAGGAATTCACTAACTAAACGTAAAACTGAATACAATTGCATTTCTCATATCGAAAGTAATTTGGTAACAGGAATTCACTAAATAAACGCAAAACTGAATACAATTGCATGTCTCATATCGAAAAAATGCTTCAAATGATTACCTACTTTCTAATGATTAACCAGAAGCACACTAAGAAATTCAACAAAAGTTTTGACAGGAATAACCAGGAGCACAGGGAGAACACCAACAAAATGTTGTCAGGAATATCAAGCGGCCGAGGTCAAAGTCAAGGTCATGCAAAATGGCCGCCGTGAATTCACAATCCAAGATGATGGACCTCAACCACACACGATGGACCTCAACCAAACACAATGTACTGGCACCAGATGCCGGACATACATTTATATATTACTCGTATGTCACATCGGAATGTTTTAGGGGAAAATTACAGAGAAGCGGCTCCTGGAAAACAAGTTGAATAGTAACTACAGTTAAAGGTTAGTTAGGTTGCCTTTATTAATTGCGTATAAAGTTTTACTTGCGTACCAAATGAATATTACTACTTCTGAATTTACGCAACGAATCTTCCGCTTCACGGTTTTGTATTAGCCTTATTTACAAGAAGCTGCTATTTTATAAAATTACCATATACGAGCCTATCCTAATTTTTTGTGTTACAATATAGATTTTATACTCCTTATATACGAATTCTAACCAAATGAATAGTACCCTCAGCGTCATCTAAGAATAATTAGTTCTTGAGTTTGGCTAGGTTAATTTTAGTTCTCAGTATATGTTCTTTAGTACTAAGTGGGTTGAGTGTTGGAAAAACAAGTATGTTTTAACTGTGCGTAGCCTTGCATTTGTGAATAACAGATTGTTTTGCAAACAGCCTTTCCATTTTATTTATACAATACATTTATTTTAAGATATTTTCGAATGTAAGCTTTCACTTGATTCGTTGTGAGGATGATTTTGACTTTACACCAAAATCTATAGAATTAGTTGTAGGGAAAGTGGAAAATATGTACATTTCATCGTAAACAATTTTAGTAATTTGGTTGCTCTTGTATTATGTACTAACTTGGCCCCGATTTCAGGAGCCAGCACTCTGGGAAGATAATTTTTAGCTGCCCCCTTTCTTTCCAGTTCCCCGCAAAAATAATAAAACTTTTCAATGGCAAGCTTATTTAAATAAGTTTTAAAACAGCATATTATGCAACTAAATACAAAGGTTTTTCAAAGACAAAGGCTGTGTGTATTTTTTTAAATTTAATAAATGCTTGTAGCATTTTTATACGGTTGTTATACGTACCGTAATAAAATATGAGTTACAGTACTCTATACTATTAAACAAATTTTAAATCTTTTTCTAAATTATTTTATTTAGTAATTTATATTTTTAGGCATTATTTCACGTCCCTCAAACCTTTTTGTCCAATTTTTTTCGTACCACGAATTCTTTCGCCGCTCAAAAACTGGAAATCTGGGCGAATGCCCGGTTGACCCATATGTAAATTGGGGTCTAGTACAAGTACATTTTGTGGATCTACAATGACGAAATTACTAGGATATGAAGCGTAATACGAAGTTAGGTCATGAGATGTAAACATATCAATGCCTGATTATTAACTATTAATGTATACTTGGTTTATAAACACTTATCATTTTTTCCGATTATCATCGAGTTCTAAGGTAAAGCTGCCATGAAGTGAACGATTTTGATAAGAAATTGGAATTTCTTTTTTTTTATTTTCAGTATCACTGATGGAATAATATCTTTGAAAATATGATTTTTTTTACATCCGGTCATTCATATATGCTAATCCTGTATGTTGTTTTTACACTGATTTTTTTGCAAGTTCTCGTAAAGCAAATGCAGTTATGAATCATGGTAGTTGAAAGTGTAGACGTCCAATAGCGCTGGATTTCAGTAATTAATAAACAGAGTATGCTGTTGTTTTCATTTTATTTGAGAACTTTTAATATGTAGTTCGCTATTATAAGACATTATTTTCAATTTGCCTCCAGAATCATTACTTTGTTTTTAATTATATTTAATTATATAATTATGTTTATATACATGTGTGTGTGCGTGTAGGCGTGTGTGTGTAAATCATGACCGTGGTTATTTTATCGTAACTCAACCAATTTTCAGTTAATTTATTTTTTTCGTAACCGTGAAATTCAATCACTTCATTGCCATTTGTTAAGTTTTCACACACTGTGGAAGCAGCGAACGCATATTGAAACCTAAATTTCTTGAAGTTCCATTACACATTGTGGAGCGGGCTTGAGCGGTAGATACGTGGCACTTTTCACGTGGAAGAAGTGTGAAATACATGAAAATTTAACAATTGGATGTAACTGTAGTAAATTATGTTTAAGAATTGACCAAGGGTGTCTGAAATTAAATAAAATCAACAAGTATAATTTGGCTACACCTTAAGGTGTTCACTAGTTGACTACAAGGCTAATGTTATAAACTTCGCAAGAAAAGCAAACGCACAGGAATAAAACTGCGGCAATTTATAGGTAAAATACGCCAGACGCTAACATCGCCGACCCTGCAACTTGAAACAATACAAATGTCGAAACAATTTACAGTTGGCTTATTTCTATAAGTAATGTTAATTTTTATGTCAAAGTAAGCAATTCTTTATAATTTCATTAAAAATTTAAGTGAAAACGTGAAACGTGTAATAAAAATTGCCGTCACCCGACCTATGTGAAAGGCCCGGGGGATACCTGACGGGCGCTACGGGCGTCGCGGTGCTCTTGTTGTCCGGAGGGGCGCCAGGCTAGCAGGCTGCTAGGCCGTTGGTGTTGGGTCGTGGGTACTCTGCCCCCGCGTGCCCCGTCAGGTACACGGCTTGAATCTACCCTGAATGGCTCTTCCTTGACTGTGAAGGCCGCTCGGCCGTGTGGAGGACGGGAGACTCCGGAAAATTAGTATACACGAGTTGGTGAGAACTACCTTTAATCTAGTCCCGCTACAAAACACTCTCACCAACACTTGGCGACGTCTAGCCGTTACACAATTAACATAGAAAAAACATAACACTACGCGACACTGGTGGTTACCGCGGCAGTCTCGCGGGACGCGGGTCGATGCTCGCTGGAGACGGCCAGCGCCGAACATTAACGGGTGCAGGGGGGGCTCTATGAGCGGGCTCCTAAATTAGGCGAAACACTTACGTGAGTGATACGATCTGCCGCACGGTATCACGATGAAGACGGTCGGAATAGGCCCGGTTCCGTAAAATACGCGCCGAGTCGACGTGGGCAGCTATGAATTAATGAGGTTTAAATTTAAAGATTTAGTATAGAATAAAAATTAATAAAATGAAAGAAACTTGGATGCTGCCCACGGACACACGTCTGTTCCCGGCGCGGAGTGGTTCGAGACTGCCGGACATGGCCGCCTCGCAAGGAAGAGAAACTTTCTCTTCTTTGAGAGTCGGCGTCAAAAAACATATATTAATTTAATTTACTATATTACCAGTTAAAACATGTTCCAGGTGCCCAATTAAAATGTAGCACCTGGTAATTGGGTGCTTAAGGCTTAACAATAGTTTTAATGTATTTAATTATTTAAAATGTGACATCAAGTTGGCGACTGTATTTATCAACATATTGTCTCACTGTGAGCTGTAATAGTTGGATTTCTTCTAATCTGACACGATCCTAGTCACGGACATTTTAATTAAGGCCAGTGGCCGCGGTGACTTTTAATAAGGTTTGTTGTCTATTGGGGTCACGCCCGGGACGCTCGCCTGACTCAATCCGGCTGGGCAAGGGGCGCGCTCCGAAAACGGGATACGGTACTGGCGGTGCGGAGCACGGGCTTAAAGGCCATGGTCGGTACGACGTCAAAATAAAGTCGTTGGCTTCCATACAAATAACTTCAGTGTTCTCGGAATATGTTACATTAATATGGAGGACAGAATTACAAGATGTCTTGTGTGATTTTTAAAGGTTATTTGAAAACATTGTTATTTACCTTTTCTTGAGTTTCTTGTCTGAAACTGATAAGACTCGGTCTCATTGGGGCCATCCCTAAATAACGCCACGCGTTAAGGGGAGGGGAGGTGGTCGACGAAGTGTGACATTGTTTGACAAGGGGTAGGAGGCGTCATAAGCTTCGTGATGTCACATGTCCAAATATAAAATACTGAAATGCGAAACTTTAAATGTAAGCGAAAAATTTTTGATTTAATGTTATTTTGTTTAAAACATATTTTTAATGAGAGTAAAAATAATTTTAAAACTGCTGTTTTAATTAAATTAGTTCAATATATAAAATTGGAAAATTTGTGACATCACACCATCTGTGACAAGTCCCGGGTGGGGGTGGGGGGCAAAAAAATCATGATTCGAGTGACAATTTATGGATGGCCCCTTGTAAGTGTACACGTGCGTCTCTCAAAGCTCGTTGTTTTACCATCTGAACGGGTGAAACATTTTTATGTGTTAGAATGCGATTGTAAAAAGTGAAAAACTGTAGATTTTTATAACATTATTTAATGTGAAGGTTTAATTTTGGAAGTAACTTGGAACACTTAAACTAAACAAAAATTTATTTCCCCATAGAACTCAAGGAGACTGTATTGCGTTTTTATAATATTTTGTGTTTGTGAATACTCGAATTATATTTCATACAAACCAGCACGAATATCTGCGTAAGTTTCATTTAGTCCTTTGTCTTGAGAATCCGTTTGCCCGTAAATTGTTCCCCCACCACTTGGCAACTTATCTCCCCTTCCCCAGTGACGCACGGGTTTCCTGCCACACACCACCCCAGCACATTTCAGGTATTCTTCTCCAAAGACCCTACGACCTTGAGTCCGGGATCGCAGGCGCCCCGCTGAGGCATCACAATGACAAGCCATACAGTAAAACCTGCAAACATTTCCGTCGACAACAAGCAGTCGCTGTGCTCGTATACACAAGCATAAATATTCGTTCAACCTATTCATAAAAAAAACTAAATTAACTTTTTTTATTTTAGTATCTGATTTCGGGAAGCACATATCTAATTTCATTGAAAGAAATGTCAATGACTTAAACAAATATAGGTAAACGACTATGAAAAATAAACACAGGCCTGTTCCGTTCAATTAGCAGTTTTATTCATTCATCCTACTAATATTATAAATGCAAATTTGATTTTGATTGTTTGTTTGTTACGCTTTCACGCCTTAACTACTCAACCGATCATGATTAAATTTTGCATACACATTGTCAGGGGTACAGAAAAGGACATAGGATATATTTCATCAAAAAATAAATTATAGTTTAATAAACTAAATGAAAATTTTTACAGCAAATCTAACTAATATATCGCTGGGTGTAGTTATTTTTCGTTGCTATGAGCAATCCGTTAGCACGGAGAAATGTTTCCATAACATAAATTGTATGTATATATTTTTACTGGTGAAAAATCTTATCAAATTTAAAAATCTAAACAAAAATTGGTGAAAGGGTCTACGGAATTCAAAAAATTAATAATAACCTAGAACCACCTACATGCGATCCCGCTTCGAATGGTGATGGTCCCATACCGGTACTTTTAGTCGTGTTTACACGATTGCACCTCAAAGCAGAAGAAATTTCATCATTTATATATATACTAGCTGCGCGACCCGACTTCGCACGGCTATACTACAGGGAAAAGAAGACCAAATCTCCCATTTACAGTAATAATTAATGAAATACCATGGAAATTAATTTATTACAATGTTTTTTAATGTATCGGAGAGAAAACGAATAGCACCGATGGTTTCCCGACTCTCGAGCACGCAACGTTAACTGGTGTACCCGTACTTCGCTTCGGCAGTCTGCAGGCAGTACACTTGTACGCCGCTCATTTTACATGCCCCTCCTTGTGGGTACGCCACTGCAGCGCCTCGAATGGAAAAAGAAATCAAAGCGATGTCCGTTGCCATGGAGACGAAGTAACCACTGTTGCACGGACTTAACCACCCTTGAGAGCTGATTTTCGGAAAACGACATCCTGCGTAACATAAGGAACATTACTGTCAAGTTTCAAGTTGGTAGGATATATATTTGGAAGAAATAAAAAGAGCAATTTTTATATATTTAAATTCCCCGCAAAACTTCAACGGTGATGGGGACTGCACTAACAATGAAATAGTCGTTGCCATAGATACGAATGAAGCATCAACAATGTTACAGCCGTTGCCATGGTGATTTTCTACCAATTCATCACAATATCACTAAACCTGTAAAATTATCAGTGTTTCTCTACTATATTATGCATGTTTTATAGATATAAACCTTCCTCTTGAATCAATCTATCTTTAAAAAAAACGCATCAAAATCCGTTGCGTAGTTTTAAAGATCTAAGCATACATAATGACAGTTTGACAGCGGGAAGCGACTTTGGTTTATACTTACTATGTAAGATATAGATTACAAGCGGAGTTAATAAGGAATGTTAATAAACTGTAGGTAAAATTTTATATGGAGTGGGATCTTAAATTCGCGACAAGGCAGAACCCATGACTCTACTAACACAAACTCTGCTATTTCTTTTCTTCTCCAACACTTAACCCTGATTTATATTGTGTAGTTTTTTTTCTTTTGTAAATATTTAACCTCTACCCGTATTGAACAACATGAATGAAATGAGTTAATTATATTATTAATTAATTTAATATAATAGTTTTTCTTCCTGTGTCGACCGACAATCTGAATTGAATGACAAAATCTACTTAAACGAGAGCGAAGCCGTGTGGGATAAAGCTAGGAAGTAATAAATGTGATGGATATTATTTTTATTATATTTTAAGAAATGAATGTATTATGTATAATTTATTCATTTCTTGTTCTACAAACTGCTGAAAATGTTTTATATATACACACATGTACATACAAACACACACACATATTAGGTGTGTGTAGGTGTTTGTGTGTGTGTATGTATATATATATATATATATTCTTTCCTTGCGCGCTTGAAGTTGTTAGGCTAATATTACACTATGCTTTACTGACGCTGCGGCTAAAACTTACACTGAATATATATTACTTTTGACACGAGTAACTAAGAAATTTACTTTATCTTAAGTGAACTATAAACATACTGACTACTTGTAAAACATTTATTTTATAAAATTAGTTGTATAATTCTTTATTTTTTTAATTTTTAGACCAGATTTTTCTAATGAAAAAGGTGTGGGACTAAGTAAGTTGTATGGTTGGTTCAGATTTAGCATGTTTTCTTTAAAGAAGCAGTACAAATAACTAGAGACCGGAAAAATTCACCGATTGTTTCAGCGATAGGCTAAAATTAAAATATATATACCTTTGAGATGATTTTGCTATTGGCTTATTGTTCATCTGGACAAATCTCAACCAATTATAAACCCTCAACCAAAGAAGGATCGAATCACAGACAAACCAGCTGAGACGACTTACAAGTCATCAGCCAATGAACTTGCGTTATTTGCCCGAGCGTACAGGGGAATGTGCAGTCTATCCTAAAGGCAATTGAAACCGCGAATTTTTCCGGTCCCTACAAATAACTGATATCAAACTGAATGTAAAATTCGAACAATTTCTTATATTTAGTTTTTAAATTCAAAGTTATTTAATTATAGCTGTAGAAATGTGGTAATAGTCAGAATTGATAAAACATGCATAGCAAAACATGGTTTAAAATATATGCATTGCTCTTAAAAGTAGAGAAACTTAAAAATATATTTATTGTAAAGATAGATGGTTTGATTAGTTAGCAAAACGTATTTAGGTACACACTGATGGCTAGCGTCTCCCTTCTGAGCTCCGTGTGCGTGGCTGATAGCAAATAAAGACGAGACTACAATCGCATTACTTAATAAGGTACATGTAAATGAAAGACTGTAACGCTATAGGCGTATAAGCTTGACAGGAGCAAGGCACTGAGACTAGGGATTGCAATACAGCTAAGAGTAATCCCGCAATCCCGCGGGATCCAGCATCATCTGAAGGCCTGGGGGATCCCTCACTGGCTTGTGGATCCATATCGTGAATTTGTTGACAAATCGCGCAAAATTCAGTCAAATTTGCCGCTCTTTGTATCGCCTAGCGCGACGTTGCCGCTCCGTCGCTCTGCATCTCGCATGCACTCGGACATAGCCGCGCCGCCGCGCCGCCGTCTCACTCGCCAGTTGGCATTTGATTCGCGCAAAAAACATGGGTGGTTTCACGAACAATCCGTCGTCGTGTTAGTAAAGTATATTTTTGTTTTCGCTCATTTAAATAATTTCTGCCGTTACCTTGATTCAAGATAATCCCATTGAATTGTGGTAACTTTTTAGAACTATTTTATTATCTATTCACGTAAGGTGTATTACATTAATTCATGTACAAAACCTAATCTATTATTTTTAGTTGCGGGTACTAGTAAAGTATGGCTCTTTCAAAACCACACCAGAAGAATTTTGGTGACAGTAATGTTAAAGGTTAATGGCATTAATTAAATACATCTGAAGGCCTAATGTGTTCTCAGTTTTTGAAAATCAGTCAACGTTATATCACTGGCTTAAGAACCCACTTAAAAACAAAGCGATGCTTAGAAATAGGTCAGTTACGTCCATTTATAAATACAGATATCAAAGCATCCTCGTTAAAAAATGAAGATATTGAAGAAGAAATACCCAAAAAGAAAAGTAAAACTATCAGACGGATATTTGATAAAAGAATATTCGATGTGGCTTCTTACTACAATATTAAAACATAAACACAATTTTTCATACAAATGTTTTCTGAACAAAACATTACCGCAAACCGTTATTTTCAAAGCCTTGTTTTCGCCAAACGAAAACTAAGCACAGTGTGTCTCACAACATTTAAAGTAATTTGCCCGCGAAGTAAATCAAATCGGAGGCTTCCAACGATAAAGTTAAAATCACGTCTAGCGAAAGAGGAATTAATTTCTTACATATGTAAGGTTTAATTCAATACAATAAAAGAATAACTAAGCCTATTTGTATTTGTATTTGTAAACATTAAGTGGCGCTCACCCGTCATGACGAATAAAACAAGTGTGAAATGGACGGCGTATGCATTTTACGCCTTTAAATCTAATAAAATGCACACACTTTTGTATGTTGTAAGTGAATCCAATTATATGTACAAATATGGCGTTTATAAATTATTGATTTGTATAAACAGAAAATTGTGTCTTCTTGGTTAGAACTTTTGCAATTTTTTTTTTAATGATGTTACATCACATAATACTTGTGTTGCCTTCTTTAAGCAACAACTAAATCTGATTTTTTTTTTTTGTTAAATGTATATTTCTGTATTCACTTAAATATAGGACAAGAAAACAATGACAGTAGGGAGAGCGTGCCGACTCTGGAACATGGGCGAGGGGGAGCGGGGTAATCCGGGGATTATCCCATTTTTTATGGTTTTTTACGCATTTTTTATGGTTTTTTATGTGCAAATCCAGTTTTTATGCGCTAATCCAGTGGTTAATCCGCTAATCCAGTGGCTAATCCGCGAATCCGCAAATCCGCAAATCTGCTAATCCGGAGATCCGCAAATCCGCAAATTCACAAATCCGCAAATTCAAAATCTGCAAATTCACAAATCCGCAAATCCGCAAATCGCAAATCCGCAAATCCGCCATTTTGTATTTCTAGAAATTTCCACCAACTTCGAATCGTGACGTCATTATTCTGTGTCGTCTGCTGGAGGCCGCCATCTTGATTTCTTCTGGCCGCCATCTTGTTTCGTCTGCTGGAGGCCGCCATCTTGATTTTTCCTGGTCGCCATCTTGTTTCGGCTGCTGGAGGCCGCCATCTTGTGTGATGTCATATAGTTCTGTTGGTCGCCACCAGGTAGCAGCAGGTATTATTTTATTTTAACTAAAATATTTTCAGTGCCGAGGCTGGGATTCGATCCATGGGACGTGAAAACGTCCAGGATGTCGTGGTTACGAGGCGGACGCCTTGACCACTAGACCACGAGACCAATTGGAATATGGTGGAATAAATAATCTATATATGCTATGTACTGACGGCAAGTTTATGATAAATGGGGGGAGGGTGTTTTTGCCTTCCTTAATGCATACCTAAGGCGCCACATTTGAAATTAAAAATTATTATACAGCCGCCATCTTTAATTCCAGCACAGACTACCAGATGGCGCTAAATTCAAAAAATTAGTTGCCAGAGGCGCCGCCATCTTGGTTCTCAAGTTGGCTGGTAGATGTCGCTAGTATCTAGCAGCAAATTCAAAAATTAGTTGCCAGAGGTGCCGCCATCTTGATTCTCAAGTTGGCTACCAGAGTGTGCCACCATCGCCATCTTTATTTCATATTTCAGCTGCCAGGGCGCAGCACCATTCGATAGGTCGAATGCTAATCGATATATTTACTTTTATTTCATATTTCAGCTGCCAGGGCGCAGCACCATTCGATAGGTCGAATGCTAATCGATATATTTACTTTTATTTCATATTTCAGCTGCCAGGGCGCAGCACAATTCGATAGGTCGAATGCTAATCGATATATTTAGTTACAAGTGTTGCTACCAGAGGGCGCGATATTTAAATTTAAAAAATATTACAACCTTTAAACAATTCTCCGCCATCTTGGATTCAACAGCCCCACCATCTTGGAAGCACATGATACACCCAAGGACTCGTTCCAATACATGCACAGAGTGCACCGAAAAGATTGTTCCCTTACATGCACAGAGTGCACCATATTGAATGATCATGATATGTGTTCCTTTATATGCATCAGAAGCAGGCATAAGAAATTTTTTCTTATAGGCATACTTTAGTGTTAGCTTTCCTGTAATGCATTTAATAATAGTGTAAGCTCATTATTATTATTTAGTGATAGTGAATTTATAACTATGATGTGTAGTCTCATTCTCTTCATCTCGACGTGGCGGAAGATTCTCTGGAGTGTAAGCTGAAAAAAAAAAAATAAAATAAAAACTTGTGTTTGAATTTATAGTGGTATGCTGCTTTCCACATCACCTTAGAGACTATGTCTCAGGAGGTACAGCATTAGATGCGTTAACTCCTTTTTTTTATACATGGCGAGTTTCCCCGAGAGGCCTATTTTCCATATTTAACAAGGGCGCAAGCATTATGCTTCACCGTCACTCTCTCCGAAGCCGCTGTCCACTCCATCATCTGGCTCCACTTGCTCTTGAGCCTCCATTACAGCTTCAAAGCATGCTATAATACCGTTGTAAAGGTATGTTAGAAACTCGTATTCCTCTGGAAATGCAGCGAACAAATTGATCGCGGAGAACTCTAGATGGTATACTATCGCATCTATATTCATGCCGATGCAAGCATGAAGCGCATATTCAATGCAATCGCGCATTTCCTCAAAAGCAGCCATGTTCATTATGGAATTGTCAGAGACAGAATGAAGACTATAGTTGACCTGGTCTTGACGGAAAGATGACATGCAACAAAGTTTAACCACATTAGAATTTAAAATCAGGATAGACTGAAATTTACTTTAAATTATTAAACAGACTAGCATTAAAAGAAAACTATCAGATTCACTATCTGAACCGTGTAAATAAGATGAGTGCAATCTCTACATGTTAAACATACCGATGGTTTTATCTCCACATGCGCAGTACAGTAGTGCATGAGTTCTGTCCAACATTCTTAATGTTTTATGGGTGAAGGGGGAGGCAATGAATCGAAGTTGGTTGCCATCTACCCAGTTGCCCACTCCGAGCGGAGGAGGAGTTTGGAGCGCTGTTGTTTTCCTACAACTCGACTCGGAGCAACAATGCTTATTGAGCGTACCAAGGTATGAGGATAGTACAAAAAAAAATAAACTGGAAAATTATAAAATAAAAAAAAAGTTAGAATCTCTAATATGTGGGGGAACTCAGGTTCAGGGATCTAGATGGTAATGTCCCCATGGAAGCGTGCTAATTCCATCATCGGAAATGCTCCGCTTGTCGTCACCTGATGACAACGCCACATTAGTCACGCGTTCAGTACAAACAATGTGATTTCGTGAACGAAAATGATATTGAGTCCCCCAAACCCGTGAATTTGTTTGCAAGCAATCCAGATATTGCTCAAAAAGTAGCGAGCTGAGTACACTGGCCTTCACACCCTTGGCTTTAAGCGTAAAAGCACCATCGTCCATCTTATTTGCATAAAGTTTGGGGCGAAGACCAACATACTCAGTAATGATGCGTCCAGCGGCTTCATCCTTCATGACACCAGTCATGCCGTGGTTGACTGACGGAAACCTTTGAGCATTATCTGGAGCATAATTCGAAGTGTCGAATCGAGAAGCCAAATCGGGGAGAATCGAAGAATACACATCGCGACACTCGATGTGGTACAGAAGAGAATCGGTATCTGAGTAAAGCAGGTGCAGAGATGGAAAGGGAAACTTAACCTGCATATAGTTATAGTGGAAATCATAGAGATGCAATTTGGATAAATCTAAGATGGCCACACCAGTGTAAAGGGGTTTGTTGAAGGTTACCGAACCTTTGGCTAACTCAATGAGGACCAGATTCTCATCGACGATCCGCCTTGCCTTAAATGACGGACGACCTATCAACTCTGCCGCACCATATATGGTATCGTACCGCGAAACCACACGTATGTCACGCTCCCTACGCGGCGACTGCAAAGATTTGCCAAAAACGGAATTATTCATTAATTTATAGAAGGATTTCTCAAAGGGGTTCGCTGCCTGAGCACGGCAATTCAGATTATACCGTACGTACGACGCCATCCAGGATTTTTGTTTAAAATGCAAAACACGATGAACATTGTCAAGAACGGCCCCGTACGTAAGGTAGTGCTGCAGTGTTTTTGCATGTAAAACATAGTTCTTTCGCGGTTCAAGTGTCAATAAGAGCTTTGACATATTGCCGTTCACCGGTAAGCCATTCACGGGTGCAAGCGGCAGGTCTGATAGCCGGTCATGACATTCACGCGGAAAGGATAGATTCACCTCTATAAAACATGAGCAGTCACCATCGGTGTCCATGGTGCTAAAGTTCCAGTTTGCATATTCGAGTTCCTGCACCCACTGGAAGTTGCCCACCGGAAGCTTACCAAGCATCGTATGACCATAGAGAGAATTTACATCGAAATAACAGATGTAGGAAGACGGCAGGCTGGAGTCATAATCGCTTATGTAAACATTGTTAGCCTTCGCATAGCGCCGACTAACGTTGGTGATCCCACCCCGAACAGCATTCTCCAAGAAAAGATAGATATCTGGATTGGTGACTAATTCCAGACACACCTCAGACTTGCTCAACAAACCGTCCCACGCAAGTGATGGGGCCGTAATGTAGTGCGCCGGATCCAAGCCATAGGACTGGCAACAAACTGAACGGAAATTCTCGAACACGTCAGCCAACAAACACGTATCCACCTTCAAATACTGCAACGCGTAATCGTTCAAAGTCTTACAGCGGAAAACATTCCACGCAGATCTAGCGTGAGCATAGTCCCCGTCACTCACGTCAGTCCCACTAAGAGCATTATGAAATGCTTCCCTAGGGGGTAGTGAGGTCGTCTGCAGTTCTGCCATACTAGTGACGAAATCGTATGGGAACACCCCTTTCCTACGAGCTAGATCAAACTGTGCGTCTTCTGGAAACTGGACACGAGTGAGGCTCAGCTGAGCAGGCGAGAGATTACCTGCCAGAGTATCCAGAGATGAAGTTAGGAAGTTAAGGGAGTCAATGAATCTTAAACGCACTGTTCGAGTACCTCCTCTCGCATCATTACCGGTAATCGGTATGTACTTTGTTATGCTCTTGTAACTTTCAAGAGATGTGCCTATAACCCTGACCTCCCCGGGGTTCTCCAAAATGGAGGAACCGTCAGGTTGTGCAATATGACGTGAGACTAATGGTCTCATCAAAAAGTGGGCGTCATAATTCTGAAGATTGTGGAAAATAGCCACCAGTTGGTTCTTCTGCAGTCTAAATGCAAGATTACACTTAGAATGCGCATAGCCACGAATCTCACCGGTCAGGTGGTCATGGTCCAACACTGACTTGTCACCTAGTGTCTTATTACATATATGGCAATGTGTCTGACTCGCCAACCGCGCAGCAACAGCAGGAGTCTGGGCTTTCATGGGAACGGTCTTAGCATAAATCGCGCACACCCACTTAGTCATATCAATCAAGGTAGAGACCATGTCGGCAACACAATTCTCCCCTTCAAAGTGCGCATATCTGGTAAGCGAAGCATCGTACGAACAAACTAATAAAATGCTACATGCATAAGGCACGTGCTCGTTCACCGTTGTGGTGCTGGAGGCATCGGTCTCCGGTAAACAGGTGGACATCGGTTTCAAGTAGGTCTCTGTATCGCAATAAGCGACAAAGCCCATACGTTCCTTCTTGGATACATTTGTGAACTCGAGCCATTTGGTCTCCTCAGTCGGGAATACTGACCGAACGGCCATGTGTTGGCTGCACAAATCAGTGTGGGAGTTCAACTTGTCCGCAGTATGGAAATACTGAAGACAGCGTTCGCAAACCCACTTTGTATGTTGATCACGCGAGAGTTGAGAAGAAAGCAAGCGGGACAAATTCTTAATAGTCACGAAATGGAGATGAGCGGGAGCACCAGACGCACGAATAGCCAAAATATTCACATGGCGATCACATCGCATAGAGGTAATGCAAATCGGCTGGATACTTGCATCAGTGGGTTTGTTAAAATCCTCGTCAATAATCGTTCCCTGATCACTCACGCAAGAATAAGTGTTCACGGAAATATTATTGAGACTCTCAAAGATCTTAACCTGATGCAGTGTCATGGGGAACGTCATACCGGTCGTATCAAAAACCTCGAGAGGATTAGGATACGATCCAGTACGAGTAACCATCCCAGCCGCCGGCGTCACACCTGCCATAACGGCATACAGAAAGCACATCTCACGGTCAGTCTCGATGTTTACACAAGCTTTGCGGTTAGACAAAAATGCAGGCAACTTTGTATGCGCGGCCCCCACCGTGAATGGTCGGTATGCAGAGACATGCATGTCGAGATGTTTTACATGACTCAACATCCATCCAGACCCGCGCAAAGCAAACTCACTTACATGCTCCATAAGCACAGAAACTAATGTGAAACTGAAAATTTCTGCTAGGTCCTCACTTAACAAAACAGGGATACTTTTGGAGGCGAAGTGGAAGCTTTCACTGATGGGCCCCTGCACAGGATCCTCCTTAATAAATACTGCGGCCAATGTAAGATAAATTTTGAATGGGCGGAGAACGCCACCCACTACGTCCAGAAAGGGTTCCCTGCACCTGGAGAGAAATCTATTAATGTTGGGGTCGGGCTGGGGAATATCATTCGCGATTCTGGAATCAACAAGTCGACCCTGGAATGCGGAATCTAAAGCGACGGGCTTCAGGCTAGGCAAAGAGGGAGGTGGCGTGTCTTCGATCTCTAGGTTGGATGAATCATCAGCCGACGATAAAATCACTGACTCAAATGATGATGAAGATGAAATCAATGAATCAATAGATGATTCATCGAGCTCAGACATCGAAGGCTCGCTTTCCTCAAATCTAGCACGCTTATTAGAGTATGGAGAAGACATTATTATAAAAGGAATTTAAAAAAAATAAAGAAGGATACGCTCAACAAGTTAGAACCTGAAAAATAAATAAAAGATGCTTGCTCTAATATACTGAAACCAACAGCTGTATCAGCACTTATTATTTTCCATAATATGTGTAAAAATTTGTATTGAAAAAATAAGTGTAAATATGAAATAATTGTATGTCATGAGAAAACTTCTTGTAATATTTATTTGTGAAGTATTTCAAGTTGTAAATAATGTAGAAATATAAAATGTTTAAGACATGTAAACAATGTGCAAGAAATTAATTATATGTCGGTATATTCTGAGAATGTAGAGAATTATTATTTACATGGAACATACTGTATTGAAAACAAATGTATATCAACTTCATATCACGCTTAATATTGTTTAAAGTTTGACAAAATTTATTTAACTGTTTGCAAGCAAAGAACGAGCTCTGAATGGTTGTTGTTTTTATAAATCGCGCATAGCGTTCAGTAACAGAATGAAAGATGTATTAAAGAAATATTAAATACACGCATCCCGTTGTAAAAATAATTATGAAAACAAGTTGATTCTCAATCATTAATAAATAAATAATATTCAAAGTGATATAATCGCAACAAAAAAAAATAGAGTTTAGTAATTTTTCCGTGATAATACACAATTTAAGTAATATAAATACATGGATTTAGTTATTGCTTAATTCGACCGTTTTAACGTGTTTATTTATTTAAAATAGTGGACATATTGTTAAATAAGAACTGTAAACACAGTGCGCGAACGTGTTTTAATGAAACGAATGTACTCCATCTCGTGTTGTCAGTCAGAACTGACAGGACACATACCTTATCTGGAGAAGAACGTCTCTCTGCGGAGGAGGTATCGAGGGCTGGCGAGGGCTGGCTGCGATCAAATGACGTTTCCGACCTCTGTGGCAGGTGTATATATATATAAATCTGCGTCGGGCGATGACCTGAATTCTCGCGGAATCGCCTACTCTGTGTGTCGGCTTTAGATGACAGTTATAAACTGAAAATTATTAATTTAAGAAAGTTGAGTAGATTATATTTGGTAAAATCATTTAATAATATGGTGATCATGGAAAACTAGTTAAACTATATGTTTTTTTGTTTTAGAAAGTAGATTTTCTACCATTCACTTTTTTTCAGAATTAAAATTTAATTAATGTTTTTTTTTATTATAGCTTACTGAAAACATATTTCTGCAATCGTTGTAATGCATTACAACGATTGCAGAAACTGTCAACCAAGTCTGTGACAGCATATAGACACCTCTTAGGTGCGACGACAGTTGTCTGGAAAAACAAATTCCTTTCTCTGAAAATAGAGAGCTTCATCCACGGGCTCGCGCACGTCAACCCGCTGGTCGGCCCAGGAAGGCAGGACGTTTCAATGCTAACTTTTATTTTATATCAGAGGAATACTTAAATCATAACAATAAATCAGAGGTTACACATTAGTTTTATTGTAGTCAACATACATTTCGTGAACGTGCGGGCGCAGAGACTGATGGATAATTTGAATACATTTTTTTTTAAATTATACTAAACCAGAAAATTATATAATTGAAAAGAGCATTAATAAAAAATACAGTAACCTACACGTTCTTTACTTAAGTTACAAACAGTTTCGGTAATAAGATATGCATTATGCTTTTAACAATTTATTTTAAAACTTTATGCAAAACTGAAATATTACAAGAAAATCACACATAATGTTTGCATACAAACCTGAACATTTACATACAAAGAATATTAAAGTGACGAAAAAAAAAAGATTTGAATGCTAACTTGAACATTTCCTTACACACAAAGAATATTATATTTACGTATTCAGCTGAAACATTTACATACACAAAGTGACAAAAATTCAATTATACTTTGCTTAATAATTCTAGAAGTAATGAGCGCACTGCTACCCGGGCCATCTCGTCAGTTCTTTGTATGGAAGCACTAGACTCTGTTTGAACTCCGACATCTTGACTCACCGGTCCTAAATGACTGAGATCTCTGGTTCGACTCTTGCGAGAGGCAGCAGGCTTTCGCTGTCGTCTGGACTTCGGTGTCGCCTCGGTGATTGGCTCAGCTACAGGTATGATGGATGTTGGCGAATCAGGGCTGATTTGAATGCATTCAGGGATAACCTGAACCGATTGGGTAGCTGTCTGGTTGAATGCGTGTGCGTAGACGTCTTCACTCGTGGCAGGCAGCACTGTATCGTGTCGAAGCATGTTAACAATACATTGTCCATAACCCGAGCAGTTAATTAATTCAAATGGTATGTCTTGAGGTCCTGGGTCGAGTATTTGTTTCGAGTGAAACATGCCGTCACAGCTTTCCGATATGTGTTTTAAATTGTCTTGACTCCACTCGCTGTAATCAACACTGCCTAGACCAGGATTTACACTCACGTATTTCTTGCTTGAATGAAAGTTAGACATCTTGCTTGGCACAGATCCTCACACCGACACAGTTTCAGCTCGACTGTCGACCCAGGAAGCGGCGATCCTATTTAAAAATATATTGCCCATCCGAATGAATAAATTGATTACGAAATTCCATAGAGTAGAGCATCTCGTAGAACAGTCCATTATCTATATCCCCATAGTTGCTTGCTTAGATGCGTCGACACCGAGAATTTGTTTTCTCGTAATAAACGACCTCTCGACAAGGAACACAAATGATTACTGCAAGGCGTGTCGTGAGGTGGGTTCCACATGCATGTAGCGGGATTATGACGATAGTGTTTAATTCCGGTACACCATTCGGAGAAAGTACTTTCATAGTCTCTGTCACGGGATGTCTTGAGCTCATCAATAGTACAGGGAAACTTTGCCATTGGATGACTAAGATTTATTACACAGTCTTTATGCTGACAGTCGAAAACAGTCAAGAGAGTCACGGACTTGTATGGTCTATCAGCGTGCCACCTCAGTCGGAAATGAGTATTTTCGCGACAAAGTTCGAAATAAACGTATCGAAGACTACTCAATCCAATATCAAATTCATAGAACTCTACATGAAATTCAACACAGTTCAGACTTGCACGTTTGTAAAGATATCTATTTTCGGTATTGTCAAACAAAGTCGAAGACTTCATTTCTTTAGATCGTGGATCAGGAGGATAATTAAAATATCTTGTCGCTTCATCCCATGTTAAGATGCTCGGTGCCCACAATTCATCTATTATGGCATCTTCTTGGCTTTGAGTTATATCATGGAATCGCGGTGATAACATGACTGACATAGGTATTGTCTTAGCTCTCAAACTTAAGCGAATGGGGTGAATCGATAAAGTTTACACTGAAGGTAACTACATGTCTCGTAGCAAACACTGTTTTCATAAGTTGTGTTGTGAACATAACCATCACACTGCTCCTCCCAATGCACAACTGTCTCTGGGTTCGTGCTGCGTCTCAAATCACACCTTACTGCAGAATAATCTGGTTCTGAGGTTATAGTTTCAGTAGCGGCTGCTGCCTTAAGTTCTTCTAAGGTAGTAGGAAATTTACTGTCGGGTCTCAAGTAGTGCACAACACAATCTACCTGATTGCAGGGCGTCTCAATAAAGTCCGGAGCCTCCAGATCGCAATCGGTGCTCCAGTGATGATTGAAGTTGCAGACTATGAGGTGGAACTCTCCATCTCCGGTAAGATATGCCACACGACGAAAGCTGGGTGACACGTCTGCGTAGCGTGCCGATGGATCGAACGTCATTTTTCTTGAATATATAGTGAGTCTACGCCCGCACGACCGCGAACTGTACGCTGACTGTCGTACCCCGGGACGATGACCTCAATTTATAGCGCCTCCAGTCCAGACATGTTTACCATTGCTTCGCTTGTTGTTGATTCCATTTCGAGCGCGTCATCCAACATTCCAGGATCGCTGTGTTCTAGCATCCAAGCCCTAAGCAATGCGACGTTACGGCGAGACGATACAGGTCTTATGCTGTCACGATTTTGAGCATACATTATGTCTAATTTTTTGAAAGCCGGGCAGCCATATTCCTCTTGTGCATCCACTATGTGCATGTGTTTGAGACAGTGTTTACCCAACCATCTTTTCTGTTCGCTTCCAGCAACTATTACAGTTCCACTCAAGTGAGTTGTCAAGATGGTGGAAAGACTGTTGTAGGGAAACAATCCGTGTTCCCATTTTAAACTATGAAAATTTTTAGTGAGCCACGCATTACTTCTCCGGTATTTACGACTAATGTCTCTCCACTCAAACGGCGGTTTGAATGTTCGCGTAATTATGTTCCCCTCAGAGTCAGCAATGCTAAGTTCCTTGGTAATAAAGCCATACTGAGAGAAAAATCCTTGCAGATTAACATACTTCATGGTGGCTGAGACACGACTGAGCCTCTACTATGCTTAACTCAGTATTTTAACAGCTTTGTCTCGTGGATTATAGGAGACAAGTCTGTCGTGCAATATTATTGCAAATGCTTGTGTTAAGATCGGTAGGTTGTCTGAGCTTGTGATCTCCAACTTGCAATCTATGATATTCGAAGGTATTTTCTCAGCTTGACGGCTTACATCAAACATGAATAACGTAGCTAGTTCCTTAAACTGATGAGGGTCAAGCAAAGGTGCATTCTGCTTTCCATAGTAAGACTCTTGAAAATTTGAATACATATCATATGCGATTAAGTAAAATCCATTGTCGAAGTTTATGTCCAAATCCGTGTATGGATAACTTTCTGAATTCAAGAATAGTTTTATATTCTTTATGTTGCAGTGGTCAAACCTCGATTTATCGGCAGCCATTACATTATGTTTAGCCGATTGAAAGCCGACTATTATGTATCGTGGTTTTTCCATCGAGAAGCTTGTCTTTACTGACCAGCTGACATTTTGTGCTTGTGGCATGCTGGGATATGTTTCAACAGACCAAGATCTAAATGCTATATCTATATTTCTGCTTTTCTCCACAAGCTTAAGCAGTCGCGTGCGTTCCGCTGGAGACACTTGGATGTGTGGTACGGCCCAATCGATAGAGTTTATGGTTAAATTAACTGCTTGAGGCTGCGCACTCGCATCTACGATCGAGTTAATGTACGTATTTTCTAAAACTATAATTAACTCTTGTTTGGAGTTTAGAAGTATACGGTGATAATCCTCAGCAAAGCCGAGGAGATGGCTTAGCGGAACACAGATTTCGAAAACACCATCGGCTGTTAGAGGCAAGCTATAGTTTTCCTCGAGACACCATCCCTCCATTTTGCTGATGGCGTATTCATCACGAGTTCGTGAAAGATAATTCTTCACTGTAGATACCACTCCTAGTGATCTGGTCTGGTCTATAAGAACGCCGTTCAGTTCAAATCCTATCCGATTGATCATATGTAATACACCATTGTTTATAATCTTTGCATGGTCCGGTTTCCGTCCGTCTGCCTTTACGAGTTTTCCACGTATACGCAAAAAGGATTTTGAGATGTTTGTGTATGCATCATGATTTTGAATCACTATACGGATTTCAGAGTTGGGGGCATAGGGTCCATTTAAGTATGGTTTGTAAATATGCAGTTCAGTTTTTGAAATAGAATCCTCAAATTGTGGTGCTTGCTCGACTTCAAGAACGGTGTTCTCCATGAGGATAAACTCTAAATCCAAGTTTTTTAAGGAATCTCACGTTAACAGATGTTAGCCGCTTGATGGTTCGTCGTCTACTGGATAAGGACACACCTGAACCGCTCCATTTATGCTTAGAAAAATATTTCACTCCCATTGTTTTTTCAAATGCAGTCTTAGAGTTATTTCTTCCTTTCTTAGGTTAACTAAGCGTCCTTCCTGATCGACTATTTGAATGTCGAGCTCCGATATCGATTGAATGGTAACTGGGACATAAATGAGCGTGGTAGGTCGTTCATTTATCTTATATCCCGGAGGTACTATGGGGGAAAATTCATGAATAGTATTGTTTAATTTACCATTCAAGTATGTGTGTCCCACAGCATTGCTTGTAATTCGTATAACATTCACGGGGAATATATTTACAGGATTTGTCGATTCATGCAGCTCACCTGCTTTGTATACTTGAGAAGAAAATCCAAGCATTTCACCTAATGTATTTTTTCCACTAAAATCCACATGTATATTGTTGCTGAACATTATGCACTGTAAGGTGTTGGGGTTGCCTCATAATAGAAATGTTGAATCTGCAGGTAGGTTCTGTTTTATGTAAGCTTCCATGTCACTTATTTCATATGCACCTGTTGGTAATTTCATTTCATGATGTTCATTGTTTGCGATGTATCGAAAAACTTGATTATTTTCATCAATGTTCGGTATTGAGTTATATGTTGTCAGATCGATCAATGCCATTGTCCACTCTCCATCCAATTGCAAGGGAGGGAAGTAGTAGGTTCTCATAATCGAGCTCTTCCCAGTTAAAATTAATGTTATTGACATTTTGTCTAGTTTACACTGCGTCTCGCGTTGTGTGTGGTCTCTCTATAAACACTCTGTCGCATATGTGGCTTATGATAACACTAATGCTTCTTATATATTGATACTAAAAATCTTAAGCATAAGTGACCGCAATTCCATGAATGCAACTTTTGTTGCCTGTCATAATTATAGGTTATGTTGCACTTGTTTAAATATCGTATCAGTTCCACTGGTGGAGGCAAGTCTCCGAAGCTATCGTAATATTCAACGTTAGGACCGGTCTTGACATAAGCAGTCCAATGCGTTCCCGGTCCTTTGGATGAGTCTAGATTCAAAATAGCACTTTCATTACGCAATGGTTTCTTAGGTAGCGAATCGCGCATGTATATTTGTCTAAAGTATGGTATTTTCAATTCTTTTATCGCCTTCATTAACTCGAGGTTTGTAAGAGCTCGCTTTGGTAAGTTTTTGATTATCGCTTCCTGCTCCCGCGATTTTTCTTTCTTCTTCTTCCTCTTCGCTTTCCCCCACCACCCGACTGTGGATAGGGGCGTAGATAAAGTCCTGAACCGTTTTTTGCTGCACGTGCTATCGCTTGCATACGTGCCTGACTCCGGACATCGGAAACAGTTTTAGCAACACCCGCAGCTCCACCAATTAAGCTGCCTAATGCAGCGAGTGCTGGAAATATAAATGGTAATAGACCACCCTTCTTCCCCAGGGCTTTCCTGACAGATTTACGGTTTCTCTTCTTTGATGATGATGAAAATCTTAAACCTGCACCAAGCTTACGTTTCACTCTCATAATCTTGTTAACGGTCCACGCGGATACTCTCTGTCCAAATTTAGTTTCGGGAGACTTTCTAATCTTCTCGGCCATGTCAGCTAATATTTTATCCGCTTTATGTCTTTCAGACAAGTTAATACTATTCGCATACACAATATCGTGAAGACGACACGCCTCGTCTAGTGCATTCACACCACGATCACCTCTTGCTAGTCTCTCGGCTAGTCTCGTGCCAGGTCCACAGAAATTGTAGCCCGGAAGATGTGCCTCGAATGGTAGCTTATTTATAACAGAATTAACTAAGCCTGAACCTCTCTTCCGTCTCATACAAGACATATCAAGACACTGAGTGGTTTCACTATAAGGATGACTGTTTTATAGTGTTTAGGTTTAGTATTAAGAATGGAGGTTGTTCAACAACAGCTCGCTTTACCAATTTCACTAATTGATGATGATGTGTTTAGTAAAACTGAAGAACGTCATGGATCTCTGTTACCAAATACCATAAGGTGTATAGTGTCAGGTCCTTCGAATTCTGGCAAAACTTGTCTTATTCTTTCACTTCTAGAACACCCCAATGGGATACGTTTTGAGAATGTGTATTTATATAGCAAGTCCCTAGAACAACCAAAATATCAACGTTTAGCCCATGTGCTGGAAAATGTCGGGGGAGTGAAATTTTTTAAATTTCGAGAAAATGCTGATGTTTTAGACCCCAGTCAAGCCCTCCCCAACTCTGTGCTAATCTTCGATGATGTTGCTTGTGATAAACAAAGCATTGTTCAAAAGTATTATTCTATGGGGCGACACCACAAGATCGACTGTTTCTACTTGGTACAAACTTATACCCAAACCCGAAAGCAATTAGTGCGAGATAATTGTAATCTAATAATTTTGTTTAAAATGGACGATCTTAATCTAAAACATGTGTTTTCCGACCATGTCGGTACAGATATGAGCTTTGAGAGATTTAAAACTCTTTGCGGTCACTGTTGGAACAGTCCTAATGAGCATGGTTTCATTGTGATAGCTAAAGATTTTCCTCTACATAAAGGGCGTTACAGATGTGGTTTTGATCAGTTTATTGTGATAGGTTCATGAATCATGATGTCAAAGTTCGGTGGTGGTGGACTTAAACGATCGCGCGACTCATGCATGACGTTTACTCGTGAAGGGGACTGCGACTTAAGCTGGAAACATTTGAAGAGAGTTGGTGATCCTAAACAAGATGGTGATGCTGCTAATAAGAAGTATGTTGACGCAGTAAGCGGGGCTTTTACACATGCTTTGCATTCGATGACTGATGGTATGACACGACAAGTTACAGATATCAACAGATCACTTACTGTAACAAGAGATGTGCAAGTGGGGATTATGGAGTTCTTGCGCAATATGGAGGCTAAAGAACAGCATTTAATTGCTCAATTAAATGAAAGTCTTTCAGCTGTGTCGACAAAGTTGGGTGATATGTGCACCTCGTTGGAGAGCAGGTTAGATTTATTCGCACAAACATTTATAGAGGAACTAAATGATGCACTAAATGCTAACATGGTTGAGATGGTTTTGAAAATTAATGCTGGAATTGTACAACAGCTTTCACAAATGAATCGCACTGTTGGTGTTTTGACGATTACTCCTGATGAATATTCTCGCGGTGTGTTGTCTAAGAAACCTTCACCTCCAAAACCAGCACCTGCAAAAACAGCATCTTCAAAACCAGCACCTCCAAAACCAACACCTCCAAAACCAGCACCTCCAAAACCAGCACCTCCAAAACCATCAAGCTCTAGACATGCCTAGATCACTCACGTATTGATGCTAGTTGTATATAAAAGGGTGATATGCTATCGCTAACTCTGCAGTCATGGCTCTTGAGGCTAGTAAGTTGGAGCGCGTCATAGAAAATGTTCGTGCAAAGTATCTACTTGCCAAACGGGCTCGTTTGGAGAGGGATGCAATTAATGAAGAAATATTCAAGTCTGTTAATTCGCGTTTGGATAAACTTGGACCTACTACATCGCTCGCACAGTCTATCGATACTGTGAAGCAGGATTCTGCGGAAGAAGTTACTGTGAAACAATATTTAGAATCAAGCGACAGTGATGACTCGAACGCTATTCCTTTAAAACATCACGGTGTTCCATATGATGATTCCTAGGTGGAGTGCAGTCTTATTTGCAGAGCTACAACCTTCGCTCTGGTGATGGAACCTATGGCGTATCTAAACGACATAACCGCTGGTTTTTAGGGGACACGGAAGTATTTTTTCACGATAGCAATATGATTCGCGTTAAAGATGAACTAATACAACCTGCTCCTGGTTTATTTGAACTTTTATTTCGCAGAGAGCCGCATACGTACTCGGAATCGGCCCTTAAACAATATGGTAATCTACTAGAGCTTACAAATGCTTATTTTAAAAAGAATGATCCTGCAACAAATCTCTATAAAAGCACGTCACATGCGAAATTTGATATCATTAAGCAACTGTTTCCACATATTGGTTCGCAGCAACGAGGAAGTGGATTGTTACATAAAACATTGGATTTAGGTCGTAAACGAGAGTTCATTTATTGGAATGATCCGAATGAGATAGTAGATCGACGGAACGATTATTGACGAGGATTTTAACAAACCCACTGATGCAAGTATCCAGCCGATTTGCATTACCTCTATGCGATGTGATCGCCATGTGAATATTTTGGCTATTCGTGCGTCTGGTGCTCCCGCTCATCTCCATTTCGTGACTATTAAGAATTTGTCCCGCTTGCTTTCTTCTCAACTCTCGCGTGATCAACATACAAAGTGGGTTTGCGACCGCTGTCTTCAGTATTTCCATACTGCGGACAAGTTGAACTCCCACACTGATTTGTGCAGCAAACACACGCCCGTTCGGTCAGTATTCCCGACTGAGGAGACCAAATGGCTCGAGTTCACAAATGTATCCAAGAAGGAACGTATGGGCTTTGTCGCTTATTGCGATACAGAGACCTACTTGAAACCGATGTCCACCTGTTTACCGGAGGCCGATGCCTCCAGCACCACGACGGTGAACGCGTGCACGTGCCTTATGCATGTAGCATTTTATTAGTTTGTTCGTACGATGCTTCGCTTACCAGATATGCGCACTTTGAAGGGGAGAATTGTGTTGCCGACATGGTCTCTACCTTGATTGATATGACTAAGTGGGTGTGCGCGATTTATGCTAAGACCGTTCCCATGAAAGCCCAGACTCCTGCTGTTGCTGCGCGGTTGGCGAGTCAGACACATTGCCATATATGTAATAAGACACTAGGTGACAAGTCAGTGTTGGACCATGACCACCTGACCGGTGAGATTCGTGGCTATGCGCATTCTAAGTGTAATCTTGCATTTAGACTGCAGAAGAACCAACTGGTGGCTATTTTCCACAATCTTCAGAATTATGACGCCCACTTTTTGATGAGACCATTAGTCTCACGTCATATTGCACAACCTGACGGTTCCTCCATTTTGGAGAACCCCGGGGAGGTCAGGGTTATAGGCACGTCTCTTGAAAGTTACAAGAGCATAACAAAGTACATACCGATTACCGGTAATGATGCGAGAGGAGGTACTCGAACAGTGCGTTTAAGATTCATTGACTCCCTTAACTTCCTAACTTCATCTCTGGATACTCTGGCAGGTAATCTCTCGCCTGCTCAGCTGAGCCTCACTCGTGTCCAGTTTCCAGAAGACGCACAGTTTGATCTAGCTCGTAGGAAAGGGGTGTTCCCATACGATTTCGTCACTAGTATGGCAGAACTGCAGACGACCTCACTACCCCCTAGGGAAGCATTTCATAATGCTCTTAGTGGGACTGACGTGAGTGACGGGGACTATGCTCACGCTAGATCTGCGTGGAATGTTTTCCGCTGTAAGACTTTGAACGATTACGCGTTGCAGTATTTGAAGGTGGATACGTGTTTGTTGGCTGACGTGTTCGAGAATTTCCGTTCAGTTTGTTGCCAGTCCTATGGCTTGGATCCGGCGCACTACATTACGGCCCCATCACTTGCGTGGGACGGTTTGTTGAGCAAGTCTGAGGTGTGTCTGGAATTAGTCACCGATCCAGATATCTATCTTTTCTTGGAGAATGCTGTTCGGGGTGGGATCACCAACGTTAGTCGGCGCTATGCGAAGGCTAACAATGTTTACATGAGCGATTATGACTCCAGCCTGCCGTCTTCCTACATCTGTTATTTCGATGTAAATTCTCTCTATGGTCATACGATGCTTGGTAAGCTTCCGGTGGGCAACTTCCAGTGGGTGCAGGAACTCGAATATGCAAACTGGAACTTTAGCACCATGGACACCGATGGTGACTGCTCATGTTTTATAGAGGTGGATCTATCCTTTCCGCGTGAATGTCATGACCAGCTATCAGACCTGCCGCTTGCACCCGTGAATGGCGTACCGGTGAACGGCAATATGTCAAAGCTCTTATTGACACTTGAACCGCGAAAGAACTATGTTTTACATGCAAAAACACTGCAGCACTACCTTACGTACGGGGCCGTTCTTGACAATGTTCATCGTGTTTTGCGCTTTGAACAAAAATCCTGGATGGCGTCGTATGTACGGTATAATCTGAATTGCCGTGCTCAGGCAGCGAACCCCTTTGAGAAATCCTTCTATAAATTAATGAATAATTCCGTTTTTGGCAAATCTTTGCAGTCGCTGCGTAGGGAGCGTGACATACGTGTGGTTTCGCGGTACGATACCATATATGGTGCGGCAGAGTTGATAGGTCGTCCGTCATTTAAGGCAAGGCGGATCGTCGATGAGAATCTGGTCCTCATTGAGTTAGCCAAAGGTTCGGTAACCTTCAACAAACCCCTTTACACTGGTGTGGCCATCTTAGATTTATCCAAATTGCATCTCTATGATTTCCACTATAACTATATGCAGGTTAAGTTTCCCTTTCCATCTCTGCACCTGCTTTACTCAGATACCGATTCTCTTCTGTACCACATCGAGTGTCGCGATGTGTATTCTTCGATTCTCCCCGATTTGGCTTCTCGATTCGACACTTCGAATTATGCTCCAGATAATGCTCAAAGGTTTCCATCAGTCAACCACGGCATGACTGGTGTCATGAAGGATGAAGCCGCTGGACGCATCATTACTGAGTATGTTGGTCTTCGCCCCAAACTTTATGCAAATAAGATGGACGATGGTGCTTTTACGCTTAAAGCCAAGGGTGTGAAGGCCAGTGTACTCAGCTCGCTACTTTTTGAGCAATATCTGGATTGCTTGCAAACAAATTCACGGGTTTGGGGGACTCAATATCATTTTCGTTCACGAAATCACATTGTTTGTACTGAACGCGTGACTAAGGTGGCGTTGTCATCAGGTGACGACAAGCGGAGCATTTCCGATGATGGAATTAGCACGCTTCCATGGGGACATTACCGTCTAGATCCCTGAACCTGAGTTCCCCCACATAATAAGAGATTCTAACTTTTTTCTTTTTTTATTTTATAATTTTCCAGTTTTATTTTTTTTTGTACTATCCTCATACCTTGGTACGCTCAATAAGCATTGCTGCTCCGAGTCGAGTTTAAGGAAAAACCACAGCGCTCCAAACTCCTCCTCCGCTCGGAGTGGCCAACTGGGTAGATGGCAACCAACTTCGATTCATTGCCTCTTCCTTCACCCATAAAACATTAAGAATGTTGGACAGAACTCATGCACTACTGTACTGCGCATGTGGAGATAAAACCATCGGTATGTTTAACATGTAGAGATTGCACTCATCTTATTTACACGGTTCAGATAGTGAATCTGATAGTTTTCTTTAAATGCTAGTCTGTTTAATAATTTAAAGTAAATTTCAGTCTATCCTGATTTTAAATGCTAATGTGGTTAAACTTTGTTGCATGTCATCTTTCCGTCAAGACCAGGTCAACTATAGTCTTCATTCTGTCTCTGACAATTCCATAATGAACTTGGCTGCTTTTGAGGAAATGCACGATTGCATTGAATATGCGCTTCATGCTTGCATCGGCATGAATATAGATGCGATAGTACACCATCTAGAGTTCTCCGCGATCAATTTGTTCGCTGCATTTCCAGAGGAATACGAGTTTCTAACATACCTTTACAACGGTATTATAGCATGCTTTGAAGCTGTAATGGAGGCTCAAGAGCAAGTGGAGCCAGATGATGGAGTGGACAGCGGCTTCGGAGAGAGTGACGGTGAAGCATAATGCTTGCGCCCTTGTTAAACATGGAAAATAGGCCTCTCGGGGAAACTCGCCATGTATAAAAAAAAGGAGTTAACGCATCTAATGCTGTACCTCCTGAGACATAGTCTCTAAGGTGATGTGGAAAGCAGCATACCACTATAAATTCAAACACAAGTTTTTATTTATTTTTTTTTTTTTCAGCTTAAACTCCAGAGAATCTTCCGCCACGTCGAGATGAAGAGAATGAGACTACACATCATAGTTATAAATTCACTATCACTAAATAATAATAATGAGCTTACACTATTATTAAATGCATTACAGGAAAGCTAACACTAAAGTATGCCTATAAGAAAAAATTTCTTATGCCTGCTTCTGATGCATATAAAGGAACACATATCATGATCATTCAATATGGTGCACTCTGTGCATGTAAGGGAACAATCTTTTCGGTGCACTCTGTGCATGTATTGGAACGAGTCCTTGGGTGTATCATGTGCTTCCAAGATGGTGGGGCTGTTGAATCCAAGATGGCGGAGAATTGTTTAAAGGTTGTAATATTTTTTAAATTTAAATATCGCGCCCTCTGGTAGCAACACTTGTTACTAAATATATCGAGTAGCATTCGACCTATCGAATGGTGCTGCGCCCTGGCAGCTGAAATATGAAATAAAAGTAAATATATCGATTAGCATTCGACCTATCGAATGGTGCTGCGCCCTGGCAGCTGAAATATGAAATAAAAGTAAATATATCGATTAGCATTTGACCTATCGAATGGTGCTGCGCCCTGGCAGCTGAAATATGAAATAAAGATGGCGATGGTGGCACACTCTGGTAGCCAACTTGAGAATCAAGATGGCGGCGCCTCTGGCAACTAATTTTTGATTTTGGCTCCATATGGTAGTCTGTGCTGGAATTAAAGATGGCGGCTGTATAATTATTTTAATTTCAAATGTGGCGCCTTAGGTATGCATTAAGGAAGGCAAAAATACCCTCCCCCTTTTATCATAAACTTGACATCAGTACGTAGCATATATAGATTATTTATTCCACTATATCCCAACTGGTCTCGTGGTCCTGTGGTTAGCGTCTCTGCTTTCTAACCTTGACAACATCATTGTTTTCACGTCCCATGGATCGAATCCCAGCCTCGGCACTGAAAATATTTTAGTTAAAATAAAATAATACCTGCTGCTACCTGGTGGTGACCAACAGAACTATATGACATCACACAAGATGGCGGCCTCCAGCAGCCGAAACAAGATGGCGACCAGGAAAAATCAAGATGGCGGCCTCCAGCAGACGAAACAAGATGGCGACCAGGAAAAATCAAGATGGCGGCCTCCAGCAGACGAATCAAGATGGCGGCCAGAAGAAATCAAGATGGCGGCCTCCAGCAGACGACACAGAATAATGACGTTGGACGAAGTTGGTGGAAATTTCTAGAAATACAAAATGGCGGATTTGCGGATTTGCGGATTTGCGGATTCGCGGATTAGCCACTGGATTAGCGGATTAGCCACTGGATTAGCGCATAAAAAACTAGATTTGCACATAAAAAACCATAAAAAATGCGTAAAAACCATAAAAAATGGGATAATCCCCGGATTACCCCGCTCCCCCCTCGTCTATGTTCCAGAGTCGGCACGCTCTCCCTACTAATGACGTTAAAATTGTTTTGCTACCTTAAAATATTTAAAATTGCTCTTTATGTATATACCATAAGTTGGCAAACATTTATAAAAATAATTATTTGCATTAAAAGTTATGAAATAATTTCATCATATGAGAATAATTGTCATTAATTGTTTTTAATTGTATGAAGATTTACATACCAGCATTCTGTATATTTTTATGACATGTGCAGTGCGATTGAAAAGTTATATAATAGAAATAGTATTTGAACATAAAGACATTCTGCTTGTTGCGGAGGAGATCAGTCACCTAATAGGCTTGGAAGTGTAAAGACAGCTGTGGATTTTTTGTTGTCTTCCCGAAGTTCAAATACCGTAATTGAATTAATTGACACTAATAATTTTTTTTCATGTGACTGGTTTCAAATACGTCTTAATATAAGTTATGCTTATAAATAGTTGTCTGAAGAAAAGAGAATGAAAAAAGAATTCATAATTTTTGTAATTTATTTTAATTTTTTTATTTGAATCTTTTAGTTTCTAGGTAAAATTGGAATCTAGTATTCAAATTTCACTCTAAGCATCAAATTCTACCTGAGTTATGAAACAATATTAGATCTGTTATTTTTCTGTAAAAGTAATACGTCAAAGTCGGGTAGAACCCAACTTTAACAACAATAACAACTCTAAATTATGTTTTCGACTCGCCAGACCTTACTAGTTGCAAGAATTCAGAAATTTGTTAGTCCATGAAATTTTTATGTAATTTTGTTCTCTTTTAATGTTAAAATATTCAAGTTAACCAACATTAAAATATTTGTTAAAATGCTACTTTCCTTATTCATTTAATTTAATGGAATTTAGTAACTGGTAAAAATAACGACACAATGTTTGTGACTGCAGAAGTTACACTAATTATTTTGGCAACCAAATCCAAGTACACTTAAAAAATACAGCAGTATGAATCAGTCCACCAAGAAATATATTCAGGCAATAGTTTGTAGGGTTACGAAAAAAAAATACTTAAATTTGTTTTCAGCCTAATTTTTTCATATAAAATTTAAAACAAAGTTTTTAATTTTTGATGAGTCTAGACTCTAGAGAAATTGTTTTAAAATAAAATTCTGAAGTAGGGGTCTATTATGCGTTAATACAAATAAATTATGGATAGTAAAAGTAAGCTCAGGAACAGTATAATTAATGTACGGTTATAAAATTAGTTCTTAAAATAACGACTCTCTTAAACAATGAACGTTATTGAGTTAAAATAAGATAGGATGGCTGGTCGCTACAGCAGTATCGAATATAATTTCGAAACACAACTCATAAACTTTGTACGTGTTTTTGGCATTGTTTTCTTGATAATCCAATACACGATCAAACTCTATTCGACAATCCGTTTGAAGGGTACAAAACTATGTCGCTAAGATTTTTTCTTTCTCATTTCCATTGGCCTACAACACAAACTCTAGATGATTTACTTACAAATAACAAATGGTTGAACTAATATCTTGTAACGTGTAATGAAACCATTGAACTATCAAGTATATATTATAAATTTGCATGATTATAAAGCTCTGCAGTAAATAGTAAATTTACATATACAAAAAAAAACATATGAAATATTTTGATTTCAAACTTTTGTCAAAAGATAGACCCGTAAGTCTGCTAAGTATGTATTTATTAGACCAATTTTTAAACTAAAATAATACTACTTAACTGTGAATCGCACATAACGAAAACTTAAAAAAATGTTTCATTGTGAATTTATTGGCTAACTTTCTGTGTTGTATGGGATGATTATACATTTTCTATAAGACGTCGACTAGCCGTAGTCATTAATGCATTTTATTACACGTAATACTTCAGCGAACATACATTATTATTGAACATTGGACTGTGAATGAATTTTTCCGTTTCACAAATGACCAACAAAGCGGAGTTTTAACAATTAAAGGAAACAAGGGCGCCCATACCCGTGGGCAGGCCCCCCCCCCCCCCCCCCCCCCCAAGCTTTCAGGGAAGGAAAAAAATATATAGTGTAGTCAGGTGTTTTACTTTAAAGAAAATTATTTAAATTCGGTATTATGTATAAGTGGTTCAACAGGAAGAGTAGGTAAGTATAGTTCATATGGTGGCAGGGGAGAGGGGAGGGGGAGCCGGGGAGCCACGGCGGTCATCTTGGATTACGTCACTTCCGGCGGCCATCTTGGATTATGTCACTTCCGGCGGCCATATTGGATTCAATTTGAACTTTTTTAAAAAAAATTGATAATATATGATGTTTATAAACGACATCTTTCCCTGATGGTTTTCTCTGAGTCCTCCTATTTTTTCACGTGAAATTTCGATGAATTTCTACTTTTGCTTCAACTTTACTGTGTCAGAATTTATTTTTGTGTGTTCTGCTTTTTTACCTGACAATAATCTGATGCTTTTCTCTTGAGACCTATCGAATCCTTACTTCTCTTGCGAACACTAAGTATACATCCTCCATAATGTTCACTCTTAGAACTGACGAATGTGACCATATTTAGAAATAAAATTGATTCTCACATAGCATTTTTCAGTGAATTCTGGGGTAGTAATCCACCATAGTCAGATTATTTCTACCTATACTGACATGGATGAGATCACCTCCATACTTGAACTCATGCATAATTTTTCGACTTGTAATTTTTACATTGGTGGTATTTGAGTGATTTTTATGTTAGATTGAATTCAAAGGGTGGTGGGGGTAGCTGCAATATGCTATTGTGCGGATTAATTTGATGGTGTTGTGGGTTGGTTTGTTAATTTATCACTATGAATTATGGATTTAATGTGGGTTTGTAGGTATGAAGTTATTTACACAAGATGTCTCGTGAGCAACTAATGTTTTCGCTCAAGTCTCATGCTTAGTTTCACACATGTATGTGTATGTTCTGAATCCAAAAAGTATTAGATTTCAATTTTTCTAACTATTTCCTTTCATAACTATAACATTTACCATGTCAAGTATTGTCATGTAGAAGTTTAACTGTGTGTGTAGATAATGTCTGTGTGCTGAGGGACTCTTGGGTCCACGATGTCGTGAATTGCTTGAGACTGTTGTGGATAGCTCAGGCTCTCAGACATTATTGAATCATGATTGTGAAAGTACCTTGCGAACCCATCTCTAATTGGCAAAGCCAATAGTGGTTGTACTTGGTCCAAGCTATAGAGGTTAATCATACTTGTTGCATGGTTGCTACATGTTTTTTACCCCATGCCACTTCACACATCACAGACCTACCGAAACTCAGGAGTTGTTATGAAAACCTGCACATGAGCTAAGTATTGTGCTAAAATTGTAACAGTTTTTAGGTTTGGTTGGTTTCAAGCAAGTGGCTTCTTTGTTATATTGAGGGGTAGTATGATTAGTTGTAGTTTGTGGGTGAAATTTTTGGATTTCGTGTAAATGAGTGTATTTGAGGCTGTGTATTCATTTTTTTTTCCTTTTGTAAATAGCTATCTATATGATCTTTTAAATAATTTTCTTAGCTATCAGTACTTTGAACATTTTTTTTTCTGCTAGCTTCTTCTGTGTACTTGAACTTTTGTGTGAAAATGTAGCTGTGAGGGCTTTTGAATATTTTTCAGTTTAATGCTTCTCTGTACTTAAACATTTGTTTGGAGAGGGGGTTGTGTGGACTTTGAATTTTTTTCAGCTAAATGCTTCTCTGTACTTAAAATTTTGTAAAAGTTACCAGTTACCTAGCAGGACTTTGAATATTTTTTGACTACTTCTGTGTAACTTGTCAGTTTCAGTACTTTAACATATTAGTGTTTTTTTTTAGATTATTTTCGGGCAAGGTAGTGCTGACTTAAGGATTAGTTTGTTGAAACTGTAGTTTGTAGGTTTGAAGTTATGTATGCAAACATTTTCATGTAATGGCTAGCTACATTGTTTTCTTAAGACTTCTGTTATAGTTCTCCATACGTTGGGCTTCCTTGATAAAAATATTAATTCTGAGTCGTTGAAGGTAACAGGGGCGTTCCAGAGGCAATCCGTCAGCCCAATCCTAGTAAAGACTCGAGTGTTGTCCGCTCGTTTTGCCGTATGGTGTCTGGTACCATCCAATCTACACAAAATTTAAATATTATGTGTTTTAATATGTTGCCTTTATAAATAAAAGTACATTATGTGGGCAAGTATGTATTTCATCTCAGTGCACGCATGTGCACGCATGTGTGTGTGGTAGGATGGTTAAGTCTAACATGTAAATAAAACCTGTATGAGATAAAATAATTTTTAATTTCTAGATGTAGTAACAGCAACCTAGGATGAAATTTCTACCGTAAGGTTTAAGGGAAGAAAATTTTTTTTTTGGTCTTACAGAATTTTAGCATAATGGTGAAGCAGCATCATTGTAAAAGGGGAAGAGAGTGAGATGTTTTATTTAACCAATGAAAAGAGAGCTTAAGGAATGTCTCCTTAAATGGTTGTGAAAAGGGTTGTTCCTGGAACATCAGCAAATTGTGTCATACTGTGGATGTTCAACTGATTGTTCGCAATGAAATGCTAAAAATTTTTAAACGAATGTTGGTCATAATAAATGTAGAATAAATTTTGAATGTTTTAGTTTTGTAATGTGTTCTTACTTTTAAATAAATGTATTAAACATACCCGATTATTTATTTCCTTGCATTACTAGTATTATCATTTAGCTACCTGTCTACCCGAGCGTCAGATTGGCGCCACGAAGTCGGTGACTAGCGGGCCTGTTGTAGCATGCGCGTCATGACTGCAGCTCGAGTGCTTCGTGATGACACTTTGACGAGCTGTTTGTGGCAGGCTCAGACATTCCTGAGCACCTCATGGCGCCACAAAGTCGCGGACTAATGTACCTGCTACGACATGCACGGTCAAGTATATTGTTCGGGCCCCCTCAGCACTGCGAGACGACATTCCTGAGTGATGAGTCACGATGCAGGCAGTGCCTCGCGCCCTAATCTCTAATCACCTAGGTCATTATTGGTTTTACGCGAGAGTGGTTTCCCATGTTTGGCTGTCAGGTTACATTTCTAACCCCACCCCTCACAGACCTGCTACGACATGCACATGAGTCATGCTGGGTTTTTCCGAAGACAATGGCACTTCCATGTACTACATTCCTATTGGCGGATACAACAAAAATACTCTGTTCCTAATGGTTTTTCCAAGAACAGGCAGGTCCGAGGCTATAAAAGGCCGGGATTAGCTGTCGGAGCTTCAGTGTGTTCTTAGAGTTTGAGTGAGCTAGTTCGTGTGTGAGTTTCGCTGCTACCACGATTTCTACCGCCAACGCTACTTCGTGTTCTACAGCTCCACTTCATATTTTTCTGAGGTATGTTACATGTTTCGTTAACATTGAATGTTTCTCAGCTTTTTTGTAGGTTATGAGCTAGCTAGTTTTTTTCTCTGTACACTTATATGTAGGTAACCAGAAATTTTTTCAGTTTAAACTTTTATCAGTATCTACTTTAAATATTCTAGAATTTTTGGGATGTGAATTAGAGTAGTTTTGAGGTTATGTAATCAATCATTTTTAGTTAGCATTGAATATTTTTCAGCTTTAACTTTTATCAGTAATTTAAATATTCTACCATTTTTAGGATTGTACATGAAGGAGTAGCCTTGAGGTTATGTTTGGAACTTTTTTTATTTAGTAACAATGCTAGTAGTTTATGTTAGTAAGCTTAAGGGCTAGAGTTTTAAGGTTATGTAGGCAACTTTTTTATTTAGTAACATTGCTAACAGTTTAGGTTAGTAAGCTTGAGGGCTAGAGTTTTGAGGTTATGTTTTGCACCTTTTTTATTTAGTTACATTGCTATCAGTTTAGGTTAGTAGGCTTAAGGGCTAGAGTTTTGAGGTTATGTTTGCAACTTTTTCGTGTTGACATCTAGCTACATTGTATTCTTAATTCTTTTGTTATAGTTCTCCGTGCATCGAGCTACCGTTGCGTGTTCCGTACGTTGAGACCAGTCTACCGATTGTCGTGATGATGGCGTCTACTGTTCAGAAATGCCGTTTCTGCTCTGCCTCCTTCACGGCATCTAAGAATTGCTACCGGCACGAGCGACAGTGTGCCGAGAACCAGCATCGTGACTACCAGCAGTGCCACCTATGTGGAAAGATGGTCGCACGCAGCGATAAGATGCAGCAGCACCTTGCATCATGTGCTGGAGCTGTTGCTATGACATCAGGCATGCGGTGTAGCTTCTGCTATAAGGCCTTCGCCCGTGCTGATTTTGCTAGACGACATGAGAAGTCGGCTTGCGGTCTCAACCCAAACCGCATAGCACATACCTGCGACAACTGTGCTAAGGAGTTCGCCAGGGCTGACAAATTGAAAGCTCACATCAAGGTATGCAAGGGGCCTGCTCCACCTCCAACAAAGAAGCAGAGAATGTTAGCAGTTAAGCCAGCAGTACTGCCTAAACCATCGACCAGCCGAACAAAGGTGGTGACCGGCGCGGGTTTGGCCAATACCCACGGCTTCATCACCGCCGAAGTGGGATTCAAGGGTAACTTGAAGACATATGTCGCAGTAAATACGTCAAGTTCTTCCAAGGACATCTGTACGTACCTGGACTCCATCAAGAACAAAATAATAAACCAACTTGTGGAGGATATTGAAGAGAACGGACCACTGAAGTTTAATATCGTGCTCGAGTGCGACTATGAAAAACCAGTAGATGTCAGTGAAGACAAGAGGGCCTTCAAAACCATGAATGTCCCCCTCTACGCAGTTCATGAGGTGGAGGAGGCAGTTACCGAGTCCATCTCAAAGATCTGCAAGGAGGAGGAAGACTACATGGGGAAGGGGTCCGGATGGACTTTGTCGGCCGTTAAGCGACTTCAACTACGAATAAACAAGCTCGATCCACTCCGTGCCAGCTCCTACATCGAACTGCCTACTTCCATCAAAGACAAATATGCAGTGATAAATCCGCAAAACCTCGAAGACCACATGTGCTTCAAGTGGTCAATTCTGGTCAAGTACGTCGAAGGATGGAATCCTGAACGTGTCAATCAGCGCTACCATGACTTGGAGGGGAAGTTCAACTTCACGAACATCGAGTTTCCTACTCCAATCAAGCAAATACCACTGTTTGAAAAACAGAACCCCGGAGTCTCCATCAACATCTACAGCATCGACGAGAATCTGAATGTTGTTCCTGCACGAGTCGCTCCTGAAGAAAAAGAAAATCATTTCGATCTTCTGCTCTTGGTCAATGACGATTCATCCCATTTCACATACATAACTAATTTTTCTGCCCTGGTTCGGTCCCAACTCACTACACATCACGATGCTATTCATGTTTGTAAAAGATGCTTCAAGCATTATGATGATCAGGATAGGGTTAGCGGGCTCACTGGTCTTCAGTGTTTGGAAAAACACCGTGAGCTCTGCAAACAGCATGCTGCTGTTAGGATGGAGATGCCACAGCTTGATGAAAACGGCCAGCCACCTGTTCTGAAGTTCAAAAACTTCCATCACAGTGATAAGATGCCCATCGTGGTATATTGCGACTTTGAAGCTATTCTGGAGAAAATCCATACATGTCACCCGAATCCTGATGAAGCAAAATCGCTGCAGTACCAAAAGAATAAAGCGTACAGCTACTGCATTAATGTGAAAGCAGATAACTCCATCATTCCAGCACACCTCACTTCTTCACTTCCTTCACAGCCTGAATTGTATCGCGGTTGTGACGCAGAAGATAAGTTCATTTCTCGCATTGTGGAGATTGGACATGACGTACAGAAAATTTTTTCTACGTCTGTTCCTATGTCTCCGCTCACACATGCACAGAACACTGCTTTTCTGCAAGCAAGGTGTTGTTGCTACTGTGGAGGAAAGTTTGGAGGGGTCGCAAAGAAAGTTCGTGATCATAATCACTTCACCGGCGAATTTATTGGACCTGCATGTAATGACTGCAACCTTCTCAGGCGCAGACCGAAAAAGATGATTGTGTTCTTCCACAACCTGGCGTACGACCAGAACTTCATTATCAGGAAGTTGGGGTACGACACTAAAGACATTTTCATAATTCCTAATTCGGAAGAGAAGCTGATAACTTTTTCCAAGAAGTTGCATGATAAGTTCAGCATTCAATTTGTCGATACATTCCGTTTTATGAGTCGGGGTCTTGCTTCGCTCGCTGAGTTCTTGCCTGCAGACAAGTTTGTCAGTACTGCTGAGTTTTTCGCTCCTGATGAGTTGGAGTTGGTTACCCGCAAGGGGGTCTTCCCCTACGACTTTGTGGATTCTTTTGCTCGTTTGGATGATACGAGTCTTCCACCCATCGATGATTTCTACAATAGTCTGACTGATACTGGGATTTCAGAGACAGATTACGCTCACGCAATGAAAGTCTGGGACAAGTTTCAGTGTGCTACTTTGGGGGAGTACGCTGACTTGTACCTAAAGACGGATGTTCTGATCCTAGCAGATGTATTCGAGAATTTCCGTTCCATATGTTTGGAGACATATAGTCTAGACCCGTCTCACTACATTTCTTGTCCAGGGTTCGCTTTCGACGCGATGCTTCGAACCACAGGTGTACAGCTAGAGCTTCTTACCGATTATGATATGTACATGTTTGTGGAAGCCGGTATTCGTGGAGGCGTAGCACAAAGCATCAAACGTCATTGTGTTGCGAATAATTCATATGTGCCTGAGACATATGATGCTTCCAAGCCATCCATATTCCTAGAGTATATTGATGCAAATAATTTGTACGGGTGGGCGATGTCTCTGCCGCTTCCAATTCGTCATTTCAAATGGTCGGATACGCCCATTGATGTTATGTATATTCCGGAAAATTCACCTACTGGCTACATAATTGAGTGTGACGTGGAGTACCCTCACGAGCTCCACGAAAGTCACAAAGACCTTCCGTTTCTCCCCGTGAATCAATGTCCTCCCGGCTCAAAACAATCAAAGCTGATGACAACGCTGGAAAATAAAGAGCACTACATTGTCCACTACAAAAACCTCCAGCAAGCAGTATCGCATGGGCTGAGAGTGACGAAGATACACCGAGTCCTCCAGTTTGAGCAGTCGGCATGGTTGGAGCCCTATATACGACTGAACACCAACAACCGTAAAGCAGCAGCCAACGAATTCGAGAAGGAGTTCTTCAAGTTGGCTGTGAACTCCACCTTCGGAAAATTGATGGAGAACAAGAGACGTAGGCTCAAAATGGAGTTGGTGTGCTCTGAGAAGAGGTTCAAGAAGTTGGTGTGCCGCCCGTCCTTCAAGGATCGCACAATGTACGAACCGAATTTGACGCTTGTACACCTGAACCATGAAACAATAATTTTCGATAAGCCGATCTATTCCGGACTAGCCGTTCTCGATCTCTCAAAAACACTCATGTACGACTTTCATTATGATACCATGAAGCCTAAATACTCTGAAAACATTCATCTGGCATACATGGACACCGATAGTTTCGTATACGAGATACAAACCGATGATTTCTACCATGACCTCAAAGCCGACCCTACACTGATGGCTAAATTCGACACCAGCTGCTACCCTTCCGACCACCCTTGCTTCTCCCCCATCAACAAGAAAGTTGTTGGCAAATTCAAAGATGAATGTGGGGGAGAAGTGATGGAGGAGTTTGTAAGCTTACGTGCCAAACTCTACGCTTACAGGTGCGGTGGCAGGGTTGAAAAAAAGGCTAAGGGTATCCAGCGATGTGTGGTTAAAAACCGCATCACATTTAGTGACTACCTGGATGCCCTGCAAGACCACCGCACAAAGAGGGCTGGTGTAAGAGCTATTCGCTCCCGGCAGCACATACTATACAGTGAATATAGCAATAAGCTGGCCATCACGTGGAAGGACGACAAACGACTGATCTGCGAAGATGGTATCTGCACAGTCCCCCACGGATATGTTGGAGGCGACGAATAATTTTTTTTTGTAAAATAGTTTTTGATTTAAATAGTTTGGTAGTTTGGTAGTTGTTTCCATTTGTTGTATAGTTTTTCTGTTTTGTGTTTTATAGTTTTCATTTTGTTGTACAGTTTATGTTTTTGCTGTACAGTTTCCATTTTTTTTGTACAGTTTTCCATTTTTGTTGTAAAGTTTATGTTTTTGATGTATAGTTTCCATTTTTGTTGTAAAGTTTCAGTTTTTTGATGTGTAGTTTTTGTTTTTGCTCCATTTTCGTTGTGTAAAATATGTTCTTAATTTAGTAAATACAATTTTACCTACATATTGTTTATTATTTTTAATATAGAACCAATATCCCACGAGGTACTGATACTTATAAATGTCTTACAGAGTGGTGAAATGTAATTAAACACAAACATTAAAATATCTGCTTCCATGCAGCTTTTAAAACACGAGTACGAAAACATGAGAAGAGAATATTACTTGTGAGTTAGGACTCTGAAAAATTTCTGGTCCGCTAAGATGGAGTGATAAATGTTTTTAAAATTATTATTACTTTAACTATCGCATCCACAACGATAGTATTAATAACACATATTTTAGTTAAAACCTATAAATGATAAGACTTTATGAAAAAATGATGGTTACAACAAAATGACTGGATTTTTGTGGATTTTGGCTTATAAGGTTCATAAAAATGTTGGTAGAGAGTTGAAACTCGGCCTTATATACACTAACATACTTTATAAACCTACACCTGATAACGACATCCATCAGATGAAATCAAGATGGCGGTCTCCACTAAATAAGATGGCTGCCTCCGCAGACAACGATGGTATATATTTTTTATTTTGATAATAAATTTATTTTAAAGAATGTGGTGTAACGAAAAATTGTAACAGGAATGAGTGGGGTGTTCGATGATGATGTCATTGTAACAGAGGAGCGGGGTGCTAGATGGTGTATTCGTAATGTAGAGGAGTGGGGTGTTCGATGCGTAGGTTTTTAATTAAAATTTTATTAAATAATATATTTTTTAAATTTTAATTTAAAATTTTGATTATTTAATTTTTTATAAATTTTAAATTTTTTTCATTAAAATCGGATAATAAATAAAGATTTTCAAGATGGTGGACGAAACTCGAAATGTCGGAATGTTCTAGAAAACAAAATGGCGGATAAAACAAAATGGCCACCGGAAGTTACGTAATCCAAGATGGCCGCCGTGGCTCCCCGGCTCCCCCTCCCCCCTCCCCTGCCACCATATGAACTATACTTACCTACTAGGAAGATATTATTGAATATTGTTTTTTACATGTCTACTTCATTTTTTATGTTAGTCCAAGCATTAGTTTCTGCTGCTGCGATATAAGGTGTTGTGTACAGGGAGAAAACGCTGTTCAAGCGCAACGCCCGTGGCGAGTCATTCCCCTCCGTAATGCTACCCAAGCTCACGCGATAACACAACACAACACAACAGATTTAGACCAGTCAGTGTTAGACGACGCGACAGTTGACATGTGCTTGTAGACGGCGAAATGTTTTGCTACTTTTTCGTCATAATAATGTGTATGTTCACAAATAACATCTCAAAACAGAGATTTTTAAATAGTCTTTAGGTCTACAGTTTTATGCATCTGGTCTAGATTTAGTTTAGTGTATTCAGTCAGTATAAATAACTTAGGTGTAAATAAATCAGTGAAAAGTGTAAAGATAAAAACCATTGTTATTATGTAGTGTTTCTTAGTTTTCCTCATTCGTCACATCCGCTCAGAATATTCACAATTTTTAAGGTAAGCTTTCACCTGTAAAGTTACTCAAATAAGAATTATTGTTCAGAAAAGTCTACAACGTAAAATTTATGTTGGAATTTTGAATTTAGAGGAAAATCACTTTTTCCCTTCAAAAATGTTTAAAGGGATAAGGATCCCACTACCTTCAGTAGACTCGGAAGCAATTTACACTGGAATCCCGATTTTACGTACGCTCACGGTCGCTTGGATTGCATTCGTAAAATCGTTATCTTCATAAAATTTTAAACACCCCACCCCCTGAAGATACATGTTATAATTTATTGAACGGAATGAATATATATATATATATATATATATATATATATATATATATATATATATATATATAATATTAAATAGTAAAAACAATGACTGCCATCTGCCCTCTGCCCACCCCTGCGTTCCCCTTATTTTTTTAACATTCCACAACTTGCCTCATTGCACGAGTGATATAAAAGTGACATCTCAGCGACTAAACACAATTGCACCACGCATTGTATCATGTTAACTTTTGTGTGGTGACAGTAGGTTGTCTGACATTCCTTTTTTGGATATCTTTCCTCTTCGTAAGACGCGTGCTACTAAAATAAATTTATATTTGAATTTGCAAACTTGTCCACTCCTTGCCAGAGACGACTGAACACAGACGAGACTTTCCAGGGTCGGGTTGATGAGCTGGAAGAATTCCCTGCCTTGCATTTTTTTGGACTTCACCTTATCATATTTATCAGTTAATCTTTAACAGATCGGCTTGAACTCTTAATTCTAAAGTTAAGTACTGAACATGTTATTTAAGGGTTTATCAGGGCCGTATTTACGCGCAGGCTATCTAGGCTGTAGCCTATGGGCCCGCACCACAAACGGGGGCCCGCACCAAACGACACGAAAAAAAAAAAATATGCTGTGATTTGGATCTTCTTATATTATTAAAATACGCGTCGACATATTGTCCAGCTGTTTTGTGTGGATTAATTGCGCCGAACTAAACTCTTCTGTGGAAAGCTGATATATGAGTTGTGTCAGCATTTAGAAATTTTCGATTATTTTCATTGCTTTTGTTGTCACTTAATTCCTTAACCTCTAAATACTGTTTGGTTAAATTTTCTATTTTAATAATAAACTATTTTTTTCTGCGCTTTACTATCACTAAATAAACTTATAGTCATCAACTACTGAATCCATCTGTGCTAATTATAAATGATAAGCAATTATGATTCATATCGAAACATAGTAATATTCATTTAATTGTGAAACAATTTTTGACTATAATTATAAGCGTAGGTAGTTCAGGTGTTACATTTAAAAACAACTATTTTCTGACTGTGATAACATATTAAAATCGTTTCTCTCCCAAAGTTAAAACTTTTGACCAACACGTTTTAAACTTTATAATCATTTTAATTTAATTTGTATGCGACATTTATTTAGGGGTAAAGAGAGCAATTAGTTGAAGGACTGTATTCTTGATATTCGTGTACCCCAGACGCTGCAAAAATATAAGGACTGTATTCCTGCATTTGTGTTGCTAAAAATGCATTTGTTTCAATAAAATAGTTAATATTAATTAATAAAGTAGCCAATAAAGTTTTTGTTATGGCGAATGAGTACTGTGGTCTAGTATTTTAGTAACAGGACAAAAATTTTTAACAGGGTCAGAACTGGAACTATCTTATGGCTAGTAACAAGCCGCAGTTAGTCTTCCAAAATATTAAAAATACCCCTAAGTCTGGCCCCCCCTTACAAATTATCATAAGGGCGCCCTTGAAAGGAAATAACATATAAATTCAAAATACTTGTTTTAATTACGCAGTTTCAAAACACGAAGAGTTATTTGGTGTTCACTATTACAAAGAATAAACCAATCGTATTGTTCCCAGTTTTAAAACCATGCAATCAAAACTACCCATCAAGTTTTAGGCATTACTAGCTAATTTAAATGGCCGTTATTTCCATCATATTGGTAATTGGATGTTAACTTTATTTTTTAATTCAGTTGAAGTAATTTTTTGTTAGATTGCGCTTCAAATAATTTAGGATATTTTTTTATATCATAGTTCAACTTTGTGTTTCAATTGGAGATAAGCTCATTTTTTGACTATTCTACAATTAATAATATATAATATTTATTTCTCACAAATGTTCTTTGTTTAATGTACGTACTGTGTGGAAATGCCATAGTTAATAAAAAAAGTTTATAAAAATGTAGTATTTAAAGTAACCAATAGAAAGCACTCGTGGTAAAGATGGTTAGGTATTCATCTCCATCTAGCGGGCAGAGTGAGAACTATGTAGGGACTGAATGAAAGACCGTATGAAAACCTTCGCCACAAACACACAACCGAATGTTAACAATTCAAGATCCACACAACTTAGAAACGTCATAACGTAGAAAGTCACAACTTAGAACTATCACAACTTAGAAACACACAACTTAGAACTGTCATAACTTATAAACACGTAACGTAGAAACACGCAACGCAGAACCACACAACTTAGAAACATCGTAACGTAGAAAGTCACAACTTAGAACTATCACAATTTAGAAACACACAACTTAGAACTGTCATAACTTAGAATCACGTAACTTAGAAACACGCAACGCAGAACCACACAACTTAGAAACGTCATAACGTAGAAAGTCACAACTTAGAACTATCACAAGTTAGAAACACACAACTTAGAACTGTCATAACTTAGAATCACGTAACTTAGAAACACGCAACGCAGAACCACACAACTTAGAAACGTCATAACGTAGAAAGTCACAACTTAGAACTATCACAAGTTAGAAACACACAACTTAGAACTGTCATAACTTAGAAACACGTAACTTAGAAACACGCAACGCAGAACCACACAACTTAGAAACTTCATAACGTAGAAAGTCACGACTTAGAATTATCACAAGTTAGAAACACACAACTTAGAACGATCATAACTTAGAAACACGTAACTTAGAAACACGCAACGCAGAACCACACAACTTAGAAACATCATAACGTAGAAAGTCATAACTTAGAACTGTCATAACTTAGAAAATTCTAAGTTATGTGTTTCTAAGTTGCATGTTTCTAAGTTGTGTGTTTCTAAGTTATGACAGCACCCCAGCCTAAAATTTAAAGGAATGATAGACAAACCCAAACAATTTATTATGAAATTATACAACATTTACACATCGCTCGGAAAGCAGTATTATAATAAAAAGATACATAGTTTACAGTCATATAGTAATTTAAATAATGCTAACTTATCATTACCTAACAACCTTTCATTTTATTTACGATAAAATAACTTAACCTATTTAGTAACCCGGAAAACTAGGAACTATAATTTTTGACGTGACGTCTAATAAATCGATGAACACCAGCTGCATGCACGAAAAAGTGTCCCGTTACGCACATTGTTCCGTTACGCTGTGTCCCATTACACTCATTGTTCCGTTACGCTGTGTTCTGTTATGCTGTCGGCGAGTGCAGTAATAATAGGTTATGTTACAATTGATAAAAAAAATTATGGTGATTCATATAATTGATGATAGATATTTGATTGCAGTGTATTTATATGAAAACTTGTTCATAATTATATTTAAACTTTATAGCTAAACGCCAGTTTTTGAAATTAATTACTAGTCATCTACACGTGAACTGTTTCGTCGACTGTTTATAAAGTGAAGTGAAAAAATGTGTCTTTCATTGCCTATTACAACAAAAATTTCGGCAATAAAGGTTAATTATTCTTGCATTTTAAAAATCTGATTACTAGTATAATTTCAAGTATTTATTCTTTTATTATTAAAATAAAAATTGTTCAATTTTATTCATAAAAGTATGCAATCATTTTATCAATGTTTTGTTATGACGTTGTCACGTTAAACTATCGTCCGTAAACCGATTTTACAGACAACCAATTATTTTTTTCACTGAACAAAACAAACAAAACCTAATTTTTTACTTAGATTAACTTCGGGTCTGTTCCTGTTGAGGTTTTGGCTTGGAGTCTTATGAACTGTAGACTATCACACTCTATGCGCTATCCAGCATAGCCACGTTGTTACAACACAACATATGTTTATATTTTTTATATTATTCTTTTTTCTCTGTGGTTCCCACTTATGTTAAACAGTATTTTTAGAACAAGTATATAAGTGTGTGTAAATATATAATATGATGTATCTCCTGAGGTATAAAGCCCATTCTCCATCCTGGAAGTACCATTTCCCCTGGCGGAACACACCACTAACACACTCCCGACGAATCAAGAGTGCGACTTAATGCCATATTTCACAGATTTTTGAAGTGAAAACTTCTATAGGAAGGTTTGGATATGGAATAAATTCATGTAAGTCGTCATCGATATGGTCACGTGACGTGTTAATTTTTTTTTATATTTAAAGGATAAAACTTAATTTATTCTATTTTTAAGGATACAAGTTTTTAATTTTATCTTTATTTTCCAAGGAAATTTTAACTTTATTGTGTGGTACATATTTCGAGTAGGCCTATTGGATATTTTTTAGTAGGTATAGTTAAGTTGAGGTTATATATTTTTCTTTTCTTTATTTATTTACGATGAGAGTTTCTTCAAACGTCAGATTAATGATTTATTAGAGATAATGTTGATTAGTTGTAGATTTAAGTTAATAATGTATTATTTTTTCAATGAAAAAACTTCATTTCTTCTAGTTATAATGTTATTATTGTTAGGGGCAAAACTTATGGGTTCGCGTCACCGACATGCTAGTGATATAATACCAAAATCATTTTCTTGCGTACATTTGATGTAGAAATTATTTCATATTACACATTTAAAAACAAAATTTTAAGTTTTCACTTCTTTCGACAGTCCCCATGGCTGACTTTTAGTTTTTATTTTTCCATGTAAAAGAGTTGTGCATGGACACTTTAAAGTTGCAGTTGTTTTTGGTTTAAGAAGCATATTTTTCAAAATATTTCACTTCAAATTTGATAATTCAGTGCTTTTGTGTGCCATTTTTTGATTAACTATCCATTTTTTCCCTAAAGAATTGTTTTTGATGTGATCTGTACAAAATGCCCAACAAAATAACTTATTATGAAAGCGATAAATCAATTGCTGAATGTTTGCTGTAATTAGTGTCACTTGAACTAGACATTCTTATTTTGATAAAATCTAGGTACCATTAATCTTTCAAAGGAAAAATTTCAGTTTTGGTTAATTGTTAGTTTGAAACTTAATCTGTAAAATAAAATAAGTTTTGATTTTTTAAGTAATTTTCAACACCCAAAAAATATCCAGTTTTGCAACACTGTTTTGGTTATACGTCAGTTGCCTACAACACTCTTCTCTTGGACTGTAGAGTAGTTGTGCCTGTGTTGTACGCACCCCACTGGCACCCCCTGCCATTCCGAAGTACGGAATTGTCCCCCCTCACCACTTGGGCAGCAGAAGGCTGCTGTCTGACCTTGAAGATAAGTCACACAAAATAAACACTTGTCAAAGTTTAAGGGACAGAGTGAGCATTAGTAGGAAGAAGAAAGGCGAAGTAAAGTTTGTGGAAATAAATACAATTTTTGTTTCATGTATTAAATTTTCTCTTCGAGTTTATTATTTTTTTAAGATCAAAGTATTAATGGATAAAATTCCGCTCGAACCACGAGCTTTTCGTCCATGGAAACGGAATTAATACATATGTGAAAGCTGCGAACGAGATATGGAAGAATAAACAACATGGTTATAAATGGTAGTGCGTATCGCGGGAACTTTTCTTGACTGTTTCTTGGATTCTAACATAAGATCAACAAATTTCCACTAAGGTAAACTGGGGTAAGTGGAACCCAAAATTTTGATAGTTGAGATTGGAAGTAATGTAACTTTGTGGATAAGAGTTTTTTTTTTCCTGTAAATTTTTATAGGAAGCCACCAAAGCTTTATCTAAGTGTACAAGAAAAGAAATGCACAAATATTACCAACTTAAAATACAATAAATTAAAATAAATTGAAATGTAGCTAGGTTACACTTGCCCCATACCCTGGGGTTAGTGTAACCCACTATTATTTTACAGCACAAACATCACATTATAGGTCCTGGGGCAAGTGTACATAAACTAACAAGGCCTGCATTTACAATCTGTAAAGACACTTGAAGCATCTCTTGAAGTCCTTAATAAATATCGCAACTAAATAAAGAGATTACTAACTAATTGTTTATTTCACTATAAATGTTGGCCACAAACAACAGTTTATGTCGGTTACAACGATAACTTAACACAGATGTAAAGAAGCAAAGTTTACATTAAATTTGTATTTACTACCACGCTTGTCAACTACTGGATCTGGGAGGAAATATAATATTTCTTCAGGAGTGATGACACTTGTATCAGCAACATCCGGCCAGTGAAATGTTGATGATGTGCCCATCCTCCTCGCGAATTTCACTTCAATATCAGGTTCCTTCTCCATGATTTGTGCAACAAAACATTTCACAGTCTTTTTGGTGCAAAGTTTTACCACACACCAGTCACCTACATTGAAGTTTGCGAGATCTTTCTCTGCAATGTTCATAAAGTCAGATTCTTCCTCTTCATCTCTCACAATGTCAGAACCGTCACACTCATCAGAGTCTTCCTGGCAAACTTGAGATTGCTCATCATCTTCACTTGTTTCAATAGGTTGTATCTTCTTCCTTTTTGTATGCTGCTTCTGAGCCTTACTGTTTTTCACACGTTTTTCAAGTGTTTCTAATGCTTGTCTTGATGTTATAACTTCTGCCCGACCACAAATGCGTTTTCTTGTAGTTTCTGTTCTTGATGTTTGTTTTAACTGATCTAACAGCAAATCCTCAAATGTTGTCATCCTACGTTCTTGCTCGGGCTGCTTCAAACTTGCTTTTTCAGCACTTTGAGCAACTGTGACTCTGTTCGGCAAGAACGATGTTGAGGGTTCATCTTGTGGATCCATTTGAACATTTGTAGTTACTGTTCCCATTGGTGCTGACTGGCACACTGAAGATTCTTCTTGGGCATGGGTAGGTGGCAGCTGAATAGTTTCTTCTCTATAGGTGGATGGTAGAGATATGTCCTTTGCCACAGTTGTAATGGTTTCTTGATTCCGGTGCTGATTGCAAAATCTCCTGTAAGCTTCCGGTTTAAAAGATTCTTTGGCGATAACAGTGTCACAGAAAGGGTAAATCCCAGCTTTTTTGAAACCATTAATAATAATAATGGGGTCTAAGTCTCCCCAGATTTGTGACAATATTGACACAAATTGTGATTTTGGCAACTTTCTTCCATAATTTTTTCTCTGCCATTTAATCACAGCTTCATCCCATTTCAGTTTCAGTGGTCTGAAGACACTGAGATCCATTTGTTGAAGGAGATGGCTCGTGTGTGAGGGTAATTTCAAAATTATTATTTTCTGCTCCACTGCTATGTGGCAAAGATCAAGACCAACATGGGAACTATGGCCATCATAAATGAACACTGCTGGCCTTTCTGGATGAATGTTGGTAATGTAGTTTTTCGAAAAGTAACTTGTGGATGTTTCTGAATCCATCCATCCATTGGTTGTTACTGTGTATGTCGTTCCAGGATATTCTTGACCATCTGGGGCAATCCAGGAATTCCAAACATTTTTCCCTTTGAAAATGATTAGAGGAGGTAGTTTTTCTCCAACTGCATTGGCCGCCATTAAAACAGATATGTTCTCCCTTCCTGGCCCGCTTGTCACCCGATGTGAAGGAGTACCTTTCTCACCCACAACTCTGATCCTACTGGGATCCAAACAGAAGCTGGTTTCATCCAGATTCCATATCTGGTTTGGAGGGACTTTCTCTGTGATTTCCTTCAACTTAATAAAATAGTCATTTATTATAAACGGGTCAACACACTTTTTCCGTGACACTTCCACACTTTGAGGCTTTTTCAGACTCAGGTGATGTGTTTTTTGGAATCTACGGAATAAATCGTCTCCAGGAATTCCATCCTTAAAAGGTGTTACTATTTTGTTCTCATTTACATAGCGACCAATGATCTCCAATGTTTCTTTTTTGGAAAGCCCAAACCCCCACTTCTCCATCACCTTGAGCGATTCTGAAATTACTTTTTCATCTTCTGCAGGAAGAGCAATTGGGCGACCAAAAGATTGACTTTTGACACCTCGCTGTCCGCTGACATGTTTGTATACAGTAGGTTTAGGTATTTTAAAAACCTTTGCAGCTCTATATACAGTCATCTGTCCACTTTTCACAAGCTCCACAGCCTTGTTTACGGTGGCTTTTGAATACGAAGGTGGCGCCTTTTTACGAACGTATGTGCGCACCATTTTATCTGCAAAAAAACAACAATGCCAACTAACCTAGAAATGATTCACAATAATTACCTGGCAATGACATCACATTTTACAATAACTCAACTTATGTGATATTTAATATCAAATGTATATTAAGATAAGTTATGGGGCTTGAAGCAAATAATAGAAACAAGAAACATGCCCCATTGAAGTTGACAAAGACACTGGCAACTTGTAAAGGAAAATGTAACTATGGCAATACAGCCCTACATAGCTTGTTCGACAACTAGGCACAATGCAAGAACTGACACGGGGCAAGTGTAACCCATGCAGAATAGTTAGGTTACACTTGCCCCGTTCATAACTTCTATTGAGGTAAGTGTAACCCATGATGGTTTTTTTAATTCGTATTAATATAACACTAAATCTCATATATAGTGTCTTTTCCCATCATATATTAATTACATACCTGGAAGAGCAGCAAAAAGTAACTTAAACTGTGTTCTTAGCAAACGAAATCCAAAGACATTCACCAACTTACTACAGATAGAAAAAGGCGCACTTTAGTGTTTACTAACAACTATAGATATCATGACGTGGAAGAGTGTCCACTCTCACTTACATGGAAAGTAGCAATGTATAACTTTCTGAAACCACAGCCAGCTTACCTTTATGGACAGTTCTGAAGAATTTTAATGGGTTGGGTTACACTTGCCCCAAAAATACACTTACCCCAGTTTACCTTACATATATTCTTTCATTATTTGTTGTTTACTGTGTGCGACGATTTTTCCCATTTGTATTCACAAAAAGAATTCTAAGGCATTTAAAATAAAGGGAGTAGTAGGCAGAAAAGAAAATTATATTTGAGTATTTTAATAAACATAAATGTATTTAGAAAACTTGTATGTGTTGAATTTCGAGATCACAAATTTTACTGAGGCATGTCAACGAAATTCGCTAGGCAAGTGGGTGTCGGACCCCACATATATCTGTTTTACCACATCTTTTTAAAGTTTTTTTTTTCCATGTGTCATGTTTCTAAACATGTTTTGCTAGCTTTTATAACACTAAGTTTTCTACGCCCATGCTTACAGTGGGTGTATGTGATTAATCTTCAACCATCTAATCTGTGTCATGAGAATCTACGTGTCCAATCCAATCGAAAAAAGCAGCAGATCGTTACAGTGTTTTTAAAACGTGTTGATACAAATGATATTAGTACTATACCACCATTTGTAATTGTAGCTGTTATTCTGAAGACAATGTCGCCTCGAAATCCGTAAGCTGTACGCACCGACCAACTCGAAATTCTTTTTCTTACTGAGAGATGCAAACAAGCATTTGCAAGCAGTCATTTGTTTAATTGTCTAGCCTTTGAGCAGTAAATATAAATGAGTAAATGTTAAATTAATTTTTACACCTAATCATGGCGTGTATATAATTATTTATTACAAAACTGAGAATGTATTTAGAAGTATAAAAATATTATAGCATCATGTTCCTGCTGTGAATACCTTCTTCGGGTCTAACAATATTGCCAATTAAGTAGTATGTAAATGTATGTCCTGGGCCAGGGTTCAGGGTGTGGAGCCTGTGGAGCCGACCGCCATCTTGGATTGTGACGTCACGGCGGCCATTTTTGACTCCAAAATGACTCAAAATGACTCAAGAATTCCCGTTTTTGAGGAAAAATTCTCGTTTTCTTCCACTAAAATTCAAAAATTAGGATTTCGAAAAACCTCAAAAGTCTTTTGCCTTAGAAAGAACACAAAATCCTAAAAGAGGCTTAAGCATCCATGTCTACAGCCTCCTATAAGTCTCTGACGTCATCTAGGATTATGACGTCACCATTGCAATTTTCGTTACGGCCGCCATCTTGAATATCTTTATTTATTATCCGATTTTAATGAAAATTTTTTTTTAAATTTATAAAAAATATTCAATAAATAATATTTTTAAAAATATTTTAAAAAACATACTTTTTCGACATAGAGCTTCGAGTCCTCGGTTCGAACATGGTGAGGGCAAAAAATATATAAATTGCGACCGATACTTCCCTCATGGTGGCTGCAGGCAGACTGACTCCCCCCACCACTTACGTCAAAGTATATATATCGTTACCTAGTATGATGTCATATCCGTCATCTTGAAAATCCATAATTTTTATTTTAGAAAATCGGAAAAAATTTTAAAAATTAATCAATCGAATTAAATAAAAATGTTTAAAAACACCGTTGCACTTTTTGTTACGGCCACCATCATGGAAATCCGTAATTATTATGCTAGAAATTTGGAAAAAAAATTCAAAAATTACAATACAATTTTATTAATCACAGTTTAATAAAATAATATTTAAAAACACCCGCCTTGATGTCCTCGGTTCAAACCCGCTAAGAGCAAAATAAAAAAAAAATGTCCATAGATCCTTCTTCCATGAAATCCACCTGCTTACTGACCCACCAATACCAAGGTATATATCATCAGCAGGTATGATGACATGTCCGCCATATAGTTCCTGTCTGCTGGAGGCTACCATCTTAATTTCAGCTCCTAGTGTGCGCTGATGCCATGTTAGTGTAATTTTTATCGGCTAGAGTGCAGTAATCATTTATTATTACTGTGACACCCGCCATCTTATCATTTGGGTGCCATCTTGGTAATTTATAATTATTTAGCTAGAAGTCCGGAAAAAATTCCCAAATTTATCAAAATAAAATCATTAATGTACATATTGAATCGATACTTTGTTCGATCTATGGACGAAGCTAAAAATAAATTTAATTAAATTACCAGAAAATTGTCAGGTTTTAGGAATAAAACACCACAAGTTTTTTACAAACATAATATTTATTACATAATTTCTATTCTACTACAGGAACAATTGCGAAAGTTAACAATCTTATAAACATTTAGCCCTGCATAGGCGCGAAATGACTAATTCTTAGCTCCAATCGGTTTATACTAGACAGAGACAAACCAGAACCTTTACAGAAATAGTCCTCCTCTTCTTGACAGAGTTTCTGGATACAGTGTTTAACAGTTTGCTTCACATCGTCAGAACTGTAAATTACTGTAGCCGATGTCTTGAATGCACACTTCTTCACTTTGTCATCGAACGGATATGGCTTTCCATATATACAGTCCAACCACAAGTTATATTTCAAAGGTCCGTTTGTTGCTACGTCATCAGTAAGCCGATTGATTATGTTCTGTCTGATATCGTCAAGAAAATTACAAATGTCTTTCGACTCACTAAGCGTATTTAGATAATAGTAGTCTTTCAATGTTCCACGAAATGCAGACTGCAGTAATATGTAATAGGGGCTCCGGGGACAGGCTTCTGCAGGAGGAGCCAGAGGAGCTGACCGCCATCTGGTATTGTGACATCAAGGCGGCCATCTGGGATAGACGTGACCTTGACCTTTGACCTTGACCTTGACCCCGTCGGCAATATTGTATCCGCCATCTTTAAATCGTGCGCCCCACTCATTATGATGAAATTTTCTGTACAGCTGCCATATTTATTTTTTTCTGTTCAACTGGAGGCCGCCATCTTGGATGCCATCGACTTTGTTTCTGTTGTTTGTTGCTAGAGAGCCCAAGCGTCGCTCTTGATTTTTTTGTTCTTCTGGAGGCTGCCATCTAGGATACCGTTGACTTTGTTTCTGCTGTTTGTTCATAGAGAGCGCCAGCGTTACTCTGTCTCATCACATAAGGTCGATGTTCCATTACCTACCTTAGCTATTATGGTCCTTATCGACATACTAAATTTAATTTTTTTTATGCAAAATACACTGGAAGCGCTGTAATTCGAACCATCGCAGCTCTGATCTCTAGGTTAGAAAACATACGCCTTTAACCGCACGACCATTGAGACATTTACCAGACCGAGAATTAAATAAGTTATATATAAAAATAACATGCATATTCGGACTTGTAATTTTTTTTTAATTTGAAGTGATAATATCATCACCTGTTCGAGACAGAACCACTATCTTGTATTAAGACATAACTGTTGATTTATCGTTATGGTCGCCATTTTGAAAATCTGTAATTTTAATGCTAGAAATTCGGGAAAAATCCCAAAATTCATCAAAAAATCACTCATTAAGGAAATGATTGATTCGAAACTTGGATCAATATTGGATGATAAAAAACAACTTTAATTTTAAAAAAAATACCACAAAAGTGACAGGTTTGAGAAAATAAAAACACCACAAGTTCTTTTAAAAAACAAATAATTTTATTACATAAATTTTACACTACTACAAGTACAAAAAAAACACAGACAAATTACTAAAGTCTTGTGGATTTCTCGATTCAAACAGTCTTCTTTTGTACGGACTAAGCCCTTTACATAACTTTAAATGTCTATTCAGTTTATCAGGTCAACATATTGGTACACCACAATTTTCACACAAAGACGAATTATCAACTTCATTAAAAGGACAGTGATATATTTCATGTTGTTTTGCACTTCGAATATTCGCTAATGTTTTGTTACAAAATATACAGCTTGATTCTGATGAATTTACAGCCAGTCTATCACAATTTCTGAGGTGATGTTTTAATCTTCCATAGTGTATAAACTTGCTTAAAAACCTGTTGCACTGATATTTAATGCGTTCAGAGTTATTATTACAATTGTGTATTACATAATCCCGACATTTCAATTATTTGATCTTCTCACAGTACATACAGTTGGGTGATGGAACACCGTTGGATGCTCCTTCCTTCATCAATGCCACTGGAACTGTTGACAACCATTGTAACACTGCTGAAATGTTAACCTCTGAAGCCTTTGAGGTCTACTCTGCGGAAGATGTTGCACGCGTCGAAATCTCCTGCTGTGCTGAGAGAGTAGGTGTAGCTGTAGACGACGTTATCATTGGGCTCTGCACTGTTGATGGTAGACCTTCGATACAGGTTGGTGTTGATAGTGGTAATGATGCCATCAAAGTAGGGAGAGCGTAGGCATTCCAGGACAGTGTAAACACTCAAACAGGTAGTTGTCTGAGTGCGTGTCCGGGTGGGCGTGGCAGGAGGTGGGCGTGGCACCACATGGCTGGGTGGGCGTTGCCAGGAGCCATGTGGAGGGAATCTTGAGGTGGTTGATGACGTCACGTGGAGGCTGTGGCGATGGTTCTAAATTAAGCAGCTAGGGAGCACTAGTATCGCGCACGCCGGAATTATTTTTACAAGTACAAAATGTTACGCGGTGGCGGGGATTCGATCCTTCAACCTTTGGATTGGTGGTCAGCGATGCTAACTGTATGGCCACGGGGCCATCTTGGAAATAATAATTTCAGATGTTGCATATATGCTTATAAAAATTTAATGTTGTATAATTTTTAAAAACGTATGTAGTCCGCCATGTTTATATTTTTATAGTGCTAGGCGGGAAATTTAAATGAGCCGCATCGGCCATCATGTTTATATTTTTATAGTGCTAGGCGGTAAATTTAAAATATTTTGTCGGCCGCCATGTTTATATTTTTATAATGCTAGGCGGGAAATTTAAACAAACCGCATCGGCCGCCATGTTTAAATTTTTTATAGTGATAAGCAGGAAATTTAAAATATATTGTCGGCTGCTAGTCGACCAATATATTTATATTTTTTATAGTGATAGGCGGTAAATTTAAACAAGCTGCATCGGCTGCCATGTATATATTTTTTTATAGTGGGTAGTGGGAAATTTAAAATATTGTTACATCTCACTTTTAGGACTACCACCACTTAGCCTAAAATCGTTCAGCCTAATACCCTCTCTGAAACACTATTCAGCCTAAAGTCATTAAGCCTAAAATCACTCAGCCTAAAGTCATTCAGCCTAAAGTCATTCAGCCTAAAGTCATTCAGCCTAAAATCATTCAGCCTAAAGTCACACAGCCTAAAATCGTTCAGCCTAAAGTCACTTAGCCTAAAATCATTCAGCCTAAAGTCGTAGAGCCTAAAATTATTCAGCATAAAGTCGCTCAGCCTAAAGTCACTCAGCCTAAATTCGTTCAGCCTAAAGTCACTCAGCCTAAAGTCACTCAGCCTAACGTCGTTCAGCCTAAAGTTGTTCAGCCTAAAATGTTTAAGTCTTATGTTTTAAGTATCAGACTGCTGTAAAACCGTGATATTTTTTACAATCGCTCAGTGATTGTAGTGCTATCTAGGAAGCAGTGTTGGAACTATTCTCGAAACCTAACTCTCGAGATGCAAAGCAAAATGTCTGACATCTGGTAAGGGATTGGGGAACCCACAGAATGATGATAAGCAGCATGTGCTCATATGTTTGCATGCATGAAATAGGATTAAATTCGAGCCGAAGAAAAATGACAGGAGACACTTCAGTATAATATACCATATATAAAAATCACTAAACATTTGTATTTAGCAGCTATATTTTCTTAAACCTAAAATAATAACGTTGGAAGCAGTCAATATCGAACTGTGAACACAAGCTTTGCACAATTTATTTGTGAAATTTTTCCACGTTTTTACACATACATAATAATATAGGGGTGACTCAATAAAAGAACGTGTTAATATTAAATTTTATTATAAAGGAATTATAAACATAATCGTAACACACTAACAAATATTAAAGTTTATCACAAATTCGGTAACAAATTAAAGAGCATGACAGCGTATATACTGTACGAAAACTTTGGTACGTGGACGATTTTTTATGGTATAGGCCATAGTTCTATTTTAGTACGACTGTACACTAAATTTTTAAAACAATATTATTTGTCGTACTGTTATCTTTTAGGCATTACTATTATACTTATCGTAGCCTACATATAAAAATTCCGACATGATAGCAAGTGAGTACATTGGGCGACAGACTGTGTTCCTTTTTAATATGGCAAACGAAGGACCGCATAGAAGTGAAATTTCTTTGTTTTTCTTCTCTTAACAGAATCTCTTAATGAAGAACATCAAAAATGAACAGTAGAACAAAGAATGTGTTGCCTGCAAATGCATTTAACATAAACTTCTTATTGTAAGCACTGATTAATCGCTTACATATCACAAATCTGTTTCTCAGTTTTTCGAGTAAGTTTTCATTTGTATAATTGCGGATTTTTTGACACTTTATATTGGGGTTTTTATTGTAAAAATATGTTGTATTTATATCGCTATTAATAGCATTACTTAAACGAAACCATGACTTAGATCGTACGCTCTGAAATATTTATTTTTATGAACGTAATGCAACATGTAAAATTTTCAAATTTCTCGATTTTCATTATTATCCTATTTACGTAATTTTTTTTATGTTAAATATTTTTTACTACGACACAAATATGTTAACATTTTGATAAAAAGTTGTCTTGATATCATCCACATGTATATTACCTCTATGCTTTGTGTACCATACTTCAATTTTGTTATGGCACCAATTACGCCAGTTATAGAGCTGTGAAGTCCGGGATTAGTATTTCGAATGATTTGCAACTTTCCGAATCCCTGCCATTAATAATGTATGATGGATACTTGTTATTTCCTATTTGTGATGGCATGTGTATGTGACGCTATTGGTTTTTCGGCATTTTTGAAACATTAACGGCGTTAGGTACCTGCCATCTTCGGAAAAATCCGCTGGGGCGTGTTGGCAATGTCAAGGGTGCGATGAGATATACAACTTATTTCGCGACCTACCATGTTGCCATGCTTAAAGCCAGTAAAAGTCGGGAGTAACGTCTGGGTCCCCGGCCATTCCTCCCTTTGACAGCTAGTCAATACAGCAGAAATTCTACATAACAGCTTGGCCGGGGGAATTCCTAGTAAACCTTTAGTTTTTTTTTAAAGCCCAAGGAAAATTATGTGACTGTTTAAATTTTTATTCTGCGTGTATATATAATGATACTGTCTAGGAACTGGATAAATTACCACATCACTTTGCATATAAATACGAAGTAAATAAAAAGATGGCCTTGAAATACATCACGAGAGAAAAAAAATCGTTATTCAGAAGGTATCAATTTAAAAAAGTGAGTAATTGTTGCTAAGATACAGGATACAATTGAATTCGTGGTAACTCTTTTGTCGTTCATGTAACTTATTGTCCACGTGTTTTGTAGCAAACAGCAAAATAAATCAATATATTAAACGAAATCAATAAATATTGTTTTTCTCATTAGAACATGGTTTGTGTGCAATTATATCATTGTAACTGTTATGTTTATCTCTGCTCCCATTATTACTATCATAGTGAATATAAAACGATTTTTTGACAGAATTCTGTTGAACTGCAAATTAAGTCAGAGTTATGGCAATTTTTTTAAGCTTTTTGAAGTATAGAATATCGTTTCATTTGTACAGTACAAGCATAGATTTGTGACATCGTTATTGCTTGTCAAACCAAGTTAACACACTATAAATTTTCTGCTCCTACAAAACTGTCTGATTATTTATAATTCTAATGGCAAGTGCCATGCCATCGTGTTCATAAAAGCACGGTAGGTGGTGGCTTCATGTGTATACTGTTGGCAGTATTTATGTAAAAATAGAAGATACCGTTATTGATAGATGAAAGCAAATGCAATGTGCCAACATTTAATGTATAATTGCTTATTAAAAGAAACATAAATTTTAAAAATTATAATAAAAATTTAAGATGTTGTTAAAGTCGCGCCGTCGAAATGATACAGACGTTGGTAAAATCACACAAATATAAAACCGAAAACCGTTTCACTAACAGGTCAAGAATGTACTACTAAACATTATTTATGGAGAAAACGAAGTGGTAGGGGAGTAACATAAGTATTTTCTTACTGTTTTGAAAGCAACTGGCTAGAATTATTTAGCATATTCGAGACCTTCAGGCGCACAAACGCTATACATCCGTACTGAGTGCCTCGCACGTCTACGCGCAGGCCACTGACAATGGGTGTAGTATTTTTTTACGTTTACAGCATATATCAGTACGCATTTGTCTGTAAAGGATTAATTTATTTATGTATATATATAATTTCTTCAAGATTTATATATATTACAGCCTATATAATTCTACAAGATTTCGGAAACGTAAAAGTATGGGATGGAGTACAGTTGTTTGATGGTGATAACAGCTAAGCAAAGCAAAATCAAGACTATTTTAGTGTAGTATTCGTTGATCATTGATATATATAAAACGTTAATGTAAGGCAGTCAACAACAAAACGTGCCAGAAGATGAGCGCAGTATCCTGTAACCAACCGCGGCCTCTCGTCACATAGGCTACTGTTAATAAATTGTTACGTTGATGTATTACGTTTCTTCGTTTTCTGCAGGTTATCTACTACGCTAGGCCGGTGCCTGACTCACATACCTCTGGGTTGCTATCAAGGGTAGCATGCACGGCCAGTACATAGTAGAGCTAACATTCTTCCAGCTACGTTGAACCGAAATTTGTTAACTAACAACAAACCAAATAAATTACTGAATATGGCAGGGCTGCATAGTATGAGAAATCACGTGGTAAACATGTCAACAATTTTTTTTTCCACAAAAAGCTGCAGCTGTTAGAACGAAAAGACTGGGGGTTATACGTGTAAAAAAAAATCTGCGTTTTCTAAATGTGATAATATGAAAAGTGCATATAAATATAACATTGCTTGGTAGTACGATAAACAATATTATATTAATGACTATATAACAACTTGATAATGACCGGATATTTTGTCAATTATTTAGTGAGCAAGCAAATTGCATATATTAGGGCGTGTGTCAGGTCGTGTCTCAATTGGTTTAGAGTGCTCTGTCGTGCTCAGGTTTCTACGACATTTATTCATCGTACAGAGCACTCTGGCCGTCTCGATAATGCGCTGAGAGAGTGCGAAAGAGCGAGAGTACCAGAGAAAGCGATGCTATATACTTGCTGCACTCTCTCGTACTCTCTGCCATCCGCTATATTGTTTATATTTGTAGAACGTGGTTATTGCAAACGGTGGATATGTTAAAAATGGTGCTGAGACATCACAATATTTCAATGCAACAAAGCATTGCAGTTGTAATTTATTTTAATTTGTGCATACATTTTTTGCGCGTATCATGTGTTTTAAATACATACTAACATTGCTTAGATATCGCATTGTCCCAATTCAGAATGCGAGAGCACGAAATAAGGAAATAGCACTCTTGCCATCAAATAATGCGAAATGATGCCAGGGGATGGATAGAAAGAAGTCAAGGCTAATCTTGGCTTCGCTCTCTGAGGAATGTTAACAAAGGAAGGGAAAGAAAGGTTAACGCTTGCCATAGCTGTGGATTTTCCGAGAAACGAGAGGGTGGCGGGAGGAAGCAATTTTGTTTACCTGATTCAAGAAAGAACTGCAATGTCCGATTGCAACGCATTTCAATAACCGGGATTCGCGCCTAGGACAGTTAGGGCGGAATTCATAGTGAACTGCGTTGTTTTCATTTCACAGTACAATAAATAAGTATTACTTATTCGAATGCTTTAAAGTAATACTTCATGAAGTAATACTTGTTGAAGTACAACTTATTGTGATTTCATAGTCACTATAAGACATAAGTACTTATTTCTCAAGTATTCATAAACAAATAAGCAATACTTACTGTATAAACCGTTCTTCGTCAAGTTTGTTTATTATGCATATGTTGTTAAATGCATAAGCCGATTGTAATTGTTCAGTTATTATTTCTATAGACATAGCCCATTTTTAAATTTCAGATTTCACATTTTTAGAACAGTTTGTTCATGAAAACTTAATTAAAAAGATAACTTTGCAGCTAGTTTGTAATCAGAACATCACCCTACATAACCTTTTTCATGTCTGCTTTGCGATGGATGTTGGCAAGTGCAACGATTTTGAACGACTTGTGGAGCACAAAATCTCCATTATTTGAACCAAAGCTGTGGAGTATTGAACGCTCCAGAATGCCGGAAAGCACGCAAAACCTACAAAAACATTTAAAAAAATTAATAAAAACTTATAATAGTTAAATTTTTAATTTGAAATGAAAATATATTTTAAAACAATATGTGAATATTAAAACACCGAAAAAGCTTGTTTCTATCATTTAAATTACAAAAGTATGGACAATTCACGACGCGAACAAAATGCATTAATTTTTTCGAAAACGGTGGCGGCAAAAATGCTGTACGATTTTTTGTGTATTTCAGAATTAAGTTAATGACCACATCGCAACCATCGCTGAACAAATGACGATATAGGCCTGTGACTTCCCAATTGAACGCTTCTAAATATGAATGTACTAGTCTACAAAAATAATAATTCAAACACGGTGTGTGTTTTAAATGATGATAGTTTCAATGTGTATCTGACCGGCGTATGTAATGATAACTTGGCATCAGCCGAGTGAAAGTTTAAAGTAATTTAAATAAAGTAAGGGTTTGTTTTTTTTACTATGTCCATGTATGAAATAATCACATGACAGCAATAAGTAACTATAGTGTCACAACATTTGGGAATTTCTGGTGATACGAGTAGTATTTGGTTGAAATCATCTTAAAAAGCCTAGATTTATTGGCATTTTTAGTGTACGCTGATTTCCGATTTCATCTAATTATATCAACCACTTGGAAAGGTAATATTAATGGGCTGCTTTTCAGATCCAGACGAACAATATGTTATGTGAAATCACTTGAGATCAATATTCATTCGACAATCTTATTTTGTGGTTATTGTTTCCTTTAATTAAATATATATACAAATATATGGTCTATATATATCGAACTATGCATTTGCTATACTGCTGAGGTATTAAAACAGAAACAAATACACTCAAACGGACAAGAATATTCGGAAAATGTAATTATTTGTATGTTTTTCTTTATTTGTTGAAATAATTTGTAAGTAATTCATACAATATATATCGCAATACAAACTATAAGTATGTTCTGCTCAATACGATCAAAATCCCTTCCTTAACTATATTCTAGAGTATAAGAAGTAGTACATTCGGCGAGCTAAACAAATTACTATAGGTCATACACTTTATTTGATATAATTTATTATTGGTTTACTTTTATATTTAAAAAAAAGAGCACTTTTTGCATATTTCATACGATACCAGACAAGCCATCACATTATCCGGGCTTCCTAGGTACAGAGCTACGCACTGTGTTCGCAAATATAGTGAGAATATCTCAAGTTTAAATAGCTGACCGCGGTAACCAGGATATCTGGGACACGCTTTCAGCCAACGCACAGGCCACCCGCCTTAATACAGTTCACCTGATTACGACTGCTAGCCATTACGTCAGGCGTCGCAGCCAGTCAATGCGGATGTGTTTTAATTATGATACAATCACTGGCCGTCTCCAGCAACACTCACATTGGAGCATTTTTACCAGCGATATTGAGAAATATGTAATGTTGTTTGGCGCTTGTTCGTGTCAGGGGGGAAATATGGTATTGGCGAGGACGTCATCAGCATCCGCATCTACTCGCATACAGCTAAGATTTACATCTGCCATATAGTGACGAGTAAATGAGTCAACTGCACGGACTCAGCGGATACTTTTCCGAATGGTAAGTTGTCAGGATTATTAAGGGTGTTAGGCCCAAATTCATTTATATCATATTATTTTGTCTTTATATTGGCCTCATACGTACAAGTTTCTCTGCAAAACCGATTTTCACTAAAACTTATAGTTTTCTCATAACAGGCACTCATTTCTTGTAGGTATTATTTCAGTAGCCGATCGATGTAATTTAGTCATTTTTGGTAGTTTACAAGTTCATTATGCATACTATTGAGAGATATATTTTAAAATTTTTAAAAATAAAAAGTTATTCGTGTGCTTGAGCCAGAATTTGAGAAATTTTCACTTTTTTCTGGAACCAAAAAAATTTGTATAAAACATATAATAATACAATATTACGAAATACCTATCTGAATATACATTCATCTAAAATAAAATATGTGACTCTTACTGTATCAAAATCGTAAGCTCCAACGGAAGTAATGTATCCCCTGAAATTCCAAATATATCAAATGCAACCCGCCACTCTAGTGGTGCCGTGTTGTCTCACTCATCTGAAAATTTCAGGTAGGAAGACGACAGTATAAGTTCTTTGGTGGGGGGGGGGGGGGGGATTAGCAGGTGATTTGGACCGGAAAGGATAAGGCATTTAGGAACACATTAGTGACACTGGAATTTCCCCAGCCTGTTTCATGCTACAGACAGGCAATAGCTCGTGTACCACTAGTTTTGAGAAGGGGTGCGGGAAACTTAAATATGATTAACTGTGGGGAAGGGAGAGACCAGCAAAGGAAAAACGATGCTGAAGCTGATGTTATATCCGTTTGAGTGGCCTAGCATCCACAGTACTGGATGTAAACAAAACCTTCTTAATGGTAATGGGACCAGATATTTGTTGCATTTGGTTTTTGTACGCCATATTTAGTCGGAAGAAACAAGGTTAAGTTACTTTTTAATGCTTCGCTGAAATCATAATATTCCTAGGGAAACGTGCACAATGTTTCGCTTTGCATACCAATCGCATGACAAGTTGTTATTGATGAACATTGTGCATTAATGTCTACCGAAATTGCATATTATTATTTCTATCTCGTCTATCAACTATAGAAAATGTAAGCTATCAACTACCTGACTAATGAACCTCAATATGGAAATATGAGTTAAATACAGTTTTCTTAAACCTACTCAATTAAACATTGTGTTTGATTTTTTTTTCACGTTTTCATTTATATATTTTATTATAGATGGATGGAAAAAGTAGGGCTACTGAAAGCAAGGGCAACATGAATTTAAAATTACTAAACGTCCACTAGACATATATACTGTTCACTTTAAAGGCAGCCGCCTGGCTGGGGCTCCGAGGCTCGCAATAGATGGGGCGATAAGATTGATCCGGCTATGAGTACCGAGTGCACTAGCACTTTTGAGTGTTATCAATGCTCCCAACTTGCGTGTATGCGGAATGACCGACACATTTTGTAATGGGACATTCAGTCGTTAACGTAAAATGTTATTGGTGAAAAATTTGTAGCAAAATTTAACGCATACTTCAATCTAAGTTTTGTTTGTGCCCGGTTGGTATTTATGAAATATACTTCAGTGTGAAGAAGCCCTGTTTGACTATGTTGCAGCGCTCCAAAATGATATTTCTAGCATGCGTGTCGTCTTCAAAGTTACATTCTGCCCTCGTCTTGAGTGCGTTTTCTTTTTGTAGGTAAACAAAATGTAGGCACGTGAAATAGTTCTGTCTAACAAAACGTGTTTTCAATTACGTTGCAATGAGTATTTGTCTTCATGCCAAGCGGCTCCCTTAAAAACAAATTATTATTATTATCGTGGAAAACAAACTTGCATACAGACAATTGTTGTTTGTGACTGCCGAAGAGAAACTTTGAACAAACAATTATGTCAGTGTGCTTATACGTAGCTCTCGTTTTGAGAAAATAGCTCAAAGAAAATACTAGGTAATCACCACACAATTGACTATCCTAATATATAGTATTACAATACAATTTTTTTTGTCTCCTGAGCCGATAGAAACCAATTATATGTTTGTATAGGGCAAAGTATTTCACAGGAATATTTAAGGGCCAATCTAAGGGAAATTGTGAATTACATTTTAATATGGGGCTTCACGAAATATATTGTAATCATGTCTACAATAGCCATTATGTTATAAATGTTTCGGTAAAATTACGTTTACAACTTTACTGTTCATGAAACTTTACAAGCTGAATGTGATGACCCTACAAATGTAACCTTCGAGTCGAATCTGGGGGAAAATGCTGGATGGAATATGACAATGCGACTTTTCGCGAAATGTATCGTCATAAGGCCTAATTAGATATTACATTGTAAGTTTTCTCGTTGCGTTCATATCTGCGTAGCTAATCAAACTTTATAAATTAAAATTAATTTTCTAGTAATAAAATCGTTTCTTGTAAACTTTAATGCTGTTCGGCACTTCAAACATTATAACAATAACAGCCATTGAAGTAATGAACGGTAGCTGTAAAATGTAATTTATAATACTTTGACTTTATAGTTGTTAATAATTCACGTCTGCTGTGTGCACACTGTTGTACGAAATGCATTGATTGACAGCAGTAATGAGGCTCATAACCTACCTTTCTGTGATGATAATTTTTTCCTTGTTATTTGCGGGGGGAAGGTAAGAGACAGATGCTACTACGATCTTAGAAATATAAAATATAATATTCACAAAACCATCTTCCTTAACTGTGGTCAATTCGTAATATAAGCAAAGTGGAGATGTTTATGCGTTACCCAAAACAGCAAATACCCACGATATTTTTGAGTAATTTTACGTATAGCCTTCTTCTAATAAGTTATCATATAACAAAATTTTTTTTGCGATAAAGGTAAATGAAAAAAAGTCTACGAAAACGTCTTTCAACGAAGCACAGTACTATTTTACCATAGCAACTGCATAGGAACGAGTTGTTTAGCTCCGAAATTGCTGTGCACTGGAATACCTCGTGCAGACGACTTCAGTAGCGTATGGTTCGCTTTACCTGTACGACGATGTCACTGATCCCTAGTCTCTGAAAATAGGAAGCGAAAGCTGCGAATTGAACTTACTTTTGTATTATACACTTGCTCTCCTTCATATGCATTTATATTATTTTGTCAAAATGGCTAGACCATCTATTATAAAATTGAAACTGCATACTTGAAACAAATGTCTACTATTATGGTGCAAATGAGACGTAGATAATTTAAAAATCCGCTAAGAGAGAAAAAACAAAATAGAACCCGAAAGTTTTTTTTCACTAAACTGTCTCACAGTAAAAATGTCTGTAAATATCCACTGAGAAAAATAGTCACTGAGATATCAACAAAACTGTTCTGTAATCCGTTTAAATGGTACCTGCAACAAGACTTTAGTAATATTAACATATTGTTTCCTACTTCATTACAATAACTATCGTTTGAAGAACAATCCAAATCTTGTAACGCGTTTTCTGTTGGAGGAACTATATTCTCTGTAGACAGAACAGACATTTTTGTTGTTACAAATGTATAAATTATTAAAAATACTGTCTCGAAGTATTGTAAAAATTACTAAACATGTTACTGCTGAGCCAACAAACTGTTTCGCTAGCAGCACCAATCACTTTCCGTTACAGTTACAATAACTTGGTTCTAGAAACTATCTGATTTTGTTAAAAGTTTGTAAACTAGCTGGGTAACCTTAACAGTACTATATAATGCCCGCAACACGTTTGCTTCATTTTAAAATACTCTCCTACTTGTTGTGCCTACCATCTGATTCTGTTAAGTTTGCAAACGAACTTGGTAACTTTAACAATGCTATACTATGCCCGCAACATATTTGCCTCTATTTGAATTACTTTTCTATTTGTTGTGCTTACCATTTGTTTCTGTTTCAAACTTTCAAAGCAGTGCCAATATTCGAACCTCCAGTCCTGAAATTAATATGCAGGCATGCTAACAGTGAACAATAATTTAAAAAAAAAGTTTGCGATTAGTTTATAGATGTAGTTGTGGGCATTCCCATTTTGTACATAGCTTTGTAGTTAAAATAAATATAATCTTACTTTGCATTCATACATAGCATCGTAATATTATTTTGTGAGTGGTGATAGTAGTGTCAGTGTGGTCAGACCACTTGACACCCACAAAGGCGATTCACGTTCAATCTCCGGTGGAGTCAGCCCCCGATTTTTCGCAAGTGGGAACCGTGGTGGACGTTGCCATTGGCGGGCTAGTTTTCTAGAGAATATTCTGTTTCCGTCAACTCTCCGCTGTACGGCCTAATTTAATATCATCCTTCAAGGCACGTAGTTGCGTCCGGGCTCCCAGACAGAAATCTGCATTCGGTGTACAATACCTGCCCTCGGGTACCCTCCCCATTTCATACATGTTTGGTAGTATCATGTGAGATGATAGAACTTTGTAATATGCACGTACACTAAATTTAAATTAAATCAACCTTGAACAAGTTCAATGAACAATATTCACACGAGTGTGCTGGCCACCTAACTCAAGTTCAAGTTCAACACGAACCTGATTTAGGCCTGCAGCTGTGTAATCGGTTAAAATGATTTTACTACATTGGAGAGCTAATAAAAAAATTAGGCAGGGTAAGTAAATATATATTCATGAGTACACACAAAAAAAATATTGGACCACTTATTACATGATGCGTAGCATGTGGGCCATCACCGATGCAGCAGCTCACAGCCACAGCGATCTGAGTTCTACCAATGGGTCATAAATGAAATTTCGAGTGTTGTATTTTCGAAAGTCGGCCATAGCTAACAAGCTAGCAGAGCCATTATTTATCATAGCCAGAAGCTACCCAGCATTGCCAGCAGTAAACGTGCAAACGGACAACTGTAGTTTGCTGCATGGGAACTTAGATAAACTCGGTTCCTATTTTAGAATACTACCTGCGCGTGCACGTCCACCCACGGCTTTGCTGGCGTTAAATATTCGTAGCAATTTGTAATAATGTTTTGCCTTGGAATAATATCTTAAAATTTGATTTTAAATGCCCCACGTTTAATCGGTGCGAACTTCAGACCGTAGATTAAAATGACTAGTAGTTTCACTTCCTAATACGTTGAATTTCGAAAAAAAAAAAACTCATAAAACTAACTGATCTTATGACATTATTTGGAGTGACCAATTTAAGTTTAAATCACGTATCGATAACGCGTCAAAAATATTGAACCAGTTATTGAAAACATATTTCATCCAACTCCCATACCTTTGGAGATGAAATTTCTTATTTTTGCGTGAACAGCTTCTTCATAACTGATTAGTACTCTACTTAATGTGCAAACGCTATAGTTTCATAAACCAACACTTAAAAAAAAGATTTATATGTTCATCATCTTTGCCATAATATGTTAATTTTCCGGGGGAAAACATGTCAGTTTGGAAATCTTGATTTGATACAATCTTATTCGACTATCTCTGTATGTACCACAAATGGCATATAATCATGCACTTCAAGTGCTATATGTAGTGTTAAAACTTATGCTACTCAATTAAATTATTGTGAAAGAATCAATTCACAGAAGTTGTTTATTTATCCGGTTTAGTAATATTGATATTTGTCTAGTTAAAATTATCTGTTTAAGATTTTGTTTATTTACTTATAGCCTAATTACCCACTGACCAATATTAACATATTTTTGTTTGTTTATTTTAAGAATTATTAATTGATTTATTTCTTTAAAATAACGCTATTTATTTCATTTAATATTTTATTTGTTTTTCTCTATGCTAGAACATTCTCATATTACTATGCCAGTTGAATTATTACTGCGTTGTGAAATATTTCCTTACTGAGTGTCACCTATATTTTTATATCTTTGGTGCACAGTTTAAATGAGATTTTGGCTTTGTTAGCAAAAATTCCGTGGTGCTGATTCGAACCTTGTCCGATGAAGACGTGACTGAGGCGTAGTCATGTCTCAATTCTTCCTAATTAATAGTTTAGAAACTTAGGGCCGTAATTATAAACGTCATTCGAATGACAACCAAACCAACCGCCCTCCAGCGCAATCGATGGTTTCGTAGATTGTAGTCCTCTTCCGGAGGTCGGTTGACCGCCGGCGAACACCCGACCTCCACTCCAGGGTGGATGAGGTCTGGCGCTCTGCCAGCGGTCCTCCAGCGGACATCCGACATCTCTATTTGTGAAAATGGCAACATATCTGATGAGGTTAGGTGGCATATGCAAAATTTTTTCAGCTTATACAAACAAATCGAGTAAACGGAATAATTGCTGGTACGAAAAAGATACTTTTGGGACATGGCAGACCCGTTTGATTACTGCTACGTGATAAATTTAAATAGTCGTACAGTTTGTAAATATGTGTGTATCGGTATTTGTAAACAAAACCTAACATCAGAGTGCAATCTTTAAAAGAAGATGTTAATCCTACTTTCACAAAACCATATAACATGGTGTGATAATACTAAGTATCACAGAACACTGAAACTTTAGTTTAAATTGTTTATTTATATTTTTCAGTGTTTGTTTACTTTAATTCACGTAATTTTATTTATGTCAAATTTATATGTCTTTCAATTGTAATAATCTCTAGAGTTTGTTTTGTTTATTGCTCAGAGCAGTAGCAATGTCTCTATGTTTTGACAAAATTTTCTAATGTTTGAAAAAGATACGTGATTAAGAGAAGATGATTGGTCTATGGATCGGCGGACCTTTAAAATGGAAAATTTAGGCATTGTTGGAATTTTGACGATATAATTTTGGAGAGAATAATGAAGAGGAAGGTTTTGTGTGCCATTTTTGTGGCTGGTGTGTGTGGCCGCGTCGGGCATTTCCGACGCGGAATTCAGCTATATTTTCAGCAGATATTTCACTGAATAAGTGAGCTGTTGCGCCCCTGAGCCGGGGCGAATGTTAAGGTAATATTTAATTACCGGGGCTACCTTTATCTATGGAAATATAAGGTACGAAAGTTTAATGTATTTAGGCCTGAAGTTTTGTGTTCCGCGAACCACTTATATGAACTGTTTCGGCCTAGTAACTGATTGTTCCTGTTAATGCCTCTGGTTTTCGTCATGGCACAACATAATTATCTTAACTTTCACCCAGTAGTCTCGACTTAAAGATTCTTGTGTGATCCGAGGGAACTGAGTTAGTTGATTTTTAATTCACTTTAAGTATTATTATTTACCATAAATGAACTTTTGCTTTCGGTTGTGCCCAACATAACTATGTAGATAACTTATATTTTATTTTATATGAGTTATGTGTAAGCAACCTTGTTTCCCAGTGTTAATCACCTTATGTGTGTCAAACTAAGCTTTAATGTTATTGTGTTTACACTTATTCATAATTTTAATAAATAAAAGTGATAATTTTCAGTTGTATTAATATTTGAAATGGGTAACATTGGGAATAAGCCGCAATTGAAAAACCACTTATAGCAGTGGAAATATTTATGAGTAATATAGTAATATTAAAGTGTGGCGCCCGTATAAAAATAATAATAATAGTTGTCCTATTACCTATAGCAACTAAAATGTATTCATGAAATAATAGTAATTATATACAGACTAGTCATAGAAGTTATACATATATGATAGGTATAACACATGATCAGATGATTTAATTACAGAGTACAATTATAGAGTGGCTAACCCAACTTGGAGACAGTCAAACTGCGATTAATATAATTGTGGTAACGAGCAAGTAATTGTACAATGGATGTGATGTTTTCTTGGTGGTGTTTTGCAAATCAGTAGTGTTTGCAAAACTCGAAAACAACAACCATGTGATTAAATACATGACTAATATAAAAACCATCATTTTCCAAATGCCACTTTCGCTCAGTAGGACAAAACAAAAATGGTACAAGAAGAATTATTAGGAAAGGTTAATGAATCACACTTTATTGGGAGGATCCAATCCTCTCCTAAACCATCCTACCCCGTTACTGTAACTAGGTTATTATGTACACTACCTACTGACATTATTGCTTAGTTTTGGTGCTACAGATGATAGAAAGCACGTTTTTTTTGTTTTAATTTTAGGTCTACTGTGCAAGATTTCCAACATGCAACCATAAGTTGAACTACAATTATTTATGGAGTAGTTGACCTAAGTTGTGTAGTTGTTTGTGCTAATGGCACGTTCAGAGTTAACAGAGCTTTGTACTGTGAGTGGCCTATGGATCATATTTTCTGATACACTCTGAACTGACATTGCCACTTTGCTTGGTTTTTGCTGGAAAAAAAAACGCAGGGTAGTAGTTTTTTGATTTTCCCTCCCCATCTTAAAGATCAGAAAATCAATTTTGTTTTAGAACAGGTAAAGTTACAACTGCTGTTAGATCTCTAGCCAACATGGTTTTAAATTCATTTAACACTAACAACTTTATCAATATGCGTGAGTTGAGTAAGTCATTTGACTGTGTACCATAATATTTTAATATCCAAACTACAATTTTATTGTATATGTGTTGTTGAATTAAATTTTTTTAGGACATATATAATAGGACGATAGCAATTTGTAGAAATATGACAAATCCTAATGCACCCTAACCTTTTTACATGTTTAAATTTTTTAATTCAAATTGCCTCAAGTTTCTTGTATTCCGTCACGTCGCGCTTATTTATATTCAAGTAAATAGCATTATTTCTTCAAAATGACAGTATGTTTAACACATACTCTAGTATTTACATTTTATAACCTTAAAACTATTTTCCGACTTTCGAGCCACCTAGCTCACAGTCAAAAACAATAACAAGCTAAATGCAAATGATTTTCGAAGGCGTTTTCCAAAATATCGAAAAAGTGTGGTTCGGAAGTATTTCAAACACAAAAATCACAGCAACGTTGCCACATTTCAAGGTGAAGAGCCATCCAACTCTCATTCTTCGGGCGGTCAAATGGCAGATGTTTATAACTAGGAAAGGGTGGATTGCCGCCGGTAAGCCGCTGGGTGGGTGACAGCCGGCGGCTTGCCGGCAGTCATTCGAATGTCGTTTATAAATTCGGCCCTTAATCTTCTATTATCAGCATAGTTTTGGCAGTAAACAAGTTTTCTACAGTTTGAGGTAAAAGTACAGTGTTAATTGGTTTAAAATTCAGTTTTAAATAAGTAGTTTCTTTAGTGCACGATGTCAAGCGTCACCACAAGAGAAGCCTACGAGGGAGTCATGAAAAATTCGTTTAGTCAAATTGTCGACCCATACTTTTCGGATGTGTATTTTGTACTAAAATATGTGAGTTTAATTCACGTTATCGTTCAAACGTTAATGGTATTCTTGAATTCGTGCTTGACGTATAATCGAATATATCTTAAAATGTACTAGCCCAGAGGTACCGAGAAATGAATTTCAGTTGATCTATTTACTGATTTACCCAGGGAATAATTCAAGTACTATTCACAAAAGTAAAAGTCCTAGTGAAGAATTTATTGTAAAGCTCTACAAAGCTATGCAATTTTAATGGTAATTGTGTCTGTTATATGTGTGGTTTATGATAGCCAATGTTCATTCCTTGGACGTAAAGTCTTTCATTATTTTATTTTCACATTATGTGATATGGTGACAAGAACATTGTTATTGAATTTTCTTGCCACAAGACTTATTAAATTTATTATTAAATGTGTCTAGTTGCTAATTATTTCGTATTGCAGTGATTATTGTACCGTCTTAAGTTGTAGTTCTTAGGCTGACGCTCAGTGACGTGTACTCAAAAAATCTCACAGATAACAAATTTTCTGACATTGTTGAACTTGAACTGCAAAAAACCATGCAAAATGCACACACTTCACAATTATTCAAAAGAATTTAATATTATTGTAATATGACACACATATCGCGTCGCAAGAAAGTTACATCTTCCTACAATATACCAATGCGAACCCTAAAACTTATTAGTGCAATTCTTCAAGAAAAATTGTTGTTAAACATGTCATAGAATAATTACAAAACTTTGAATTATAGGTACACATACAAAACATATTAAGAAAGAAAAGGACGCCAGTGTCAAATGGTAGCGTGGTGGATATAACGTCCACAATTTATTCTAAATGTGTCGGTTAACACAATTTCAAGCCGTTCAGTATGGTTTTAATTTTTTGGCACAAAATAGCACTGAGTCTACAAATAACTGACCTGCCAAAATGTTTTTTTTTATTTATTAAAAATAGGTTATAGATTATTTTTGTAATTAATGCACACATTCATTTAGAATCGACCTCTACCAATTAAGTGAAATGTTTTGTATATTATTATTACATTTTCATAACGCTATGGCAATTCTCAACGTATTACTACTATTATTCTTTTTAGTATTTGCAGCTTATTTGTTGTGTTCGCCTTGCCAATTCATTATACATTTAAGTTTAATTTCTGTGGCTTTAGCTGTTATTGCCGCTGAATGAAAAGGTCGAAAATGTAGTGCTCATGGCACCATCTTCAGGTGAAATCTGACACTACCGTCCTCTACGATATATCGTATCAGTGCTGCCACCTAGGAATAAAATATGTTACTACATGAGATGCGAAGCGCACAAAACTTAAACTTTTATGCCATTGCGTATCAAAACCGTCACTCAGCCTAAATTTATTCAGCCTAAAATCGTTCAGCCTAAAAATACAACCGCTCACATAAATTAACAGCCAAGATCAGAATTTCGTTCTGCCTAAAGTCATTCAGCATAAAGTCGCTCAGCCTAAAGTCACTCAGCCTAAAGTCGTACAGCCTAAAGTCATTCAGCCTAAAATAACTCAGCCTACAGTCACACAGCCTAAAATCGTTCAGCCTAAAGTCGTACAGCCTAAAGTAATTCAGCCTAAAATACATCCAGCCTAAAGTAACATAGCCTATAGTCACTCAGCCTACAGTCACTCAGCCTAAAATACATCCAGCCTAATTTTAGGCTGAAAATTTTTAGGCTCTGTGACGTGTACTCCACTTTTAGGGGTGGGGGTTGTTTCTCTTCTTAAAAGTGTAGCTCAGATAAATTATAAAATAAAAATATTAACTAGCCATAGAGCTTCTTAGTACTAGAATCTTTTTAGTAGGTTTATCCTTGTACAAGAATTGAAAAATCAGGATACTGAGAAGAATAAGATAACCCTAAAAACAATAGAACACATAAAATTTATTAAGAAAAATAAATAGTGATGACAAATGAGGTGGAACCTTCCAAGTCCTCTACAATCATTAAAACCCATAGTTTGGAAAATACTTAAGCAAAAGCGATGAATTGTACCTTTAAACAGCCCTCCCACCTCCCGTTCACCACCGACCAATGGGTCTATTAGTACCTATGTTTTTCATTTATTTTTCTTTTGTTGCCTCGACTAATAAGGCGGCTTCCGCAGCAAAACAATTTTAAGTGTCGATGACAGCTAGGCATAAGAGTCAATATTTCCTCTATTATAAGAAAATTAAAAAGCTGGTTTTGACTAAAACTTTAGCAATCGTCGTTACACGAAGCAATATTTTGACGCCACTCCCGCTTCCTGTCTAAGTTTTTTAAGTAATTATTGATATGAAAAGTGATCTCAGGGGCAATAACGGGGGTTCGGTCTCGTGGCTGCAGGCAGGAGCGTGTCGCGGTTCGAAATCTACCCGGGCTGTTCAGGCCACCCAGGACGCCTTATAAATAAATGGTAAATTGATTGACACGACACTGCACTTTATAAAGAACCGTTACACACACTGGTCCAGGTACTGGCTGCGTCTGTTGTCTGACCGTCGCGGCACGCGAGTCTCTATGCGTAGACGATGTGCGCGACCAGGATAGATGGCAAAATGGTATATGCGAACGTATGCTGTGGCCGTTATCGACGTGAAAGATGCGGCGGATAGTCGCGGAGCTGCTATGCTGCAACAGCTTATGCGGAGATTGACGTTATTATGTAAAACGGCACATACAAATGAATGCTCTAAAGTTATTTGCAATCTAACCTGTTGCCCGGTTAGATGAAAACAGAAAAGTCACAGTCACTTATTAAACAGTTATTGCGTGGTGAGATTGCACGTTAGAAATTACACGTTTAATTAAGATGAAAGTTAGATACGTAAATTAACGAGTTAGAACTCGACACACGAGGCTGGCTAGGAGCCTTTGTCGAGAATGATTACTTGGCTTCGAAGCCTGAAAACTGCGTAAGACTCATCTACGCTGTCCTTAAACTCTGGACAGGAAAATTACGTAAAGGATTTAAAATCTCCCTGTTGGGATTAAATGATTAACGAGTCGCACGAAATGACGTACGGCTGTGTGGGGTCGGCGCAGAGCTGGGAAAAGGATTTGAAGAACTTCCACTATTGCTGAGACTTGGATGTAGCGCGAAATCTGAAGGCTCTGCGTGCGCAGAGCGACCGACCCGTGTGAGCTCCCGACGGTAACCGGCGCGAGAGCACCCTGCGACCTCGTGCCGAGACACGTGAAGCGCGGGAAAACAGCTCCGACCAGTTTTGGACTTATATGACATATTTCACAATATATGATTATTGAACAATTGTACATAATTTCCCTTGAATTAATTATCTTTTAATTGTTATTAATTTGGTTGTTTTTGATTTAAAAGAATAATTACCGATTTAGTTTAGCGCATTGCCACACCCGGCCGGGCACTGTAATCGACTTGGTGTTCGTCGCGGTGCACATTCACCCACTCGGCGGACATCAAGCTCGGGTGTGTTCGATGCACTTAAGAGTAAGTGTTGTTTTGACATAACGGCCTGTGCGAACCAGAGGGAGCACCGGCGGTTGGCATCAATTTTTTAATCAGTGAAACAATGAATGATACGCAAGGAAACACATCACCAGCATATATCAAAATTCACGAAATTATGATTTTAGTGGTCAATGCAGTACATGTTAAAGTCACACAGAATTTAATAATCTTAACTCTTACTTTCAAGCATGAGCATGTATGGTCGTTTTATTAGGCTATTTCGCTTTAGCAATGAAATATACAAGTCAGTCTTAAAAAATTTCAATATATATACCGCAAAATGTTAACAAATATGTGCATACATAACAATTTTGAAACTAAATTATTGAAGAAAGCTTTGTAATTTAGGTAATTTCCTACTCACAATCCTGTCAGCATGTAGACATTATTGGTGGACTGGATAGATTTGGGCGGCGCTTAACATTTGTGGTCTTGAGAACTGATGCAGGTGAATGAGGTGGGGTGGAGCACCACTGGAATGCAAAAGCGGGGAATACAGGAGATCTTGATTAAACTTGCTGACCAGCAATGTTGTCCGGTAATATCCACATCCGAGGAATTGCTGAGGTGGGCTGCTACTTAGTTATTTGTAAACCAAGTCTAGTCGTCGTGTCTTGCGAACAAAATTGTCAATTACATCACTGTAGAAAGTTTTACTTTGTTTCAGGGAAAGCAATAATTTCTGTTCAATTGAAATGAGTCCAAGATTTGACAGTCTTTCTTGTTTCTGGGCGTTTCTGGTGTAGGTCTTAATTCGTTTCAGTGAGGAAAACGAGCGCTCGACAGATGCACTTGTTGCTGGAATTGTAGCTACTAACGAACACAATTTATACAGCTCAGGAAAACTATTGTGAAAACAAGGTATAATGATATAGAACCAAATTAGTTAACTCAAGTTTACTTGCTCTTTAATGGTACATAATTCATACGAACAAAACATATTATCACCATGGAAAAAAAAAAACAACCGACAAAGAAAGTCATGGATATCAACATCATGCAAACAATGTAAACAATGTATGTATAATATATGAAGTTTGTTCTCAGTCACAACACTCCCACTAGAACATACTTTGTGAATGTATTAGGTCACTGATTTGAGTCCCATTCCTTGAACACAGAAACGGTGTTTGGTGACTGGCAGGCCTTTGGTCAGCACATCAGCAATCATGCCAACAGAACCTTGATGAATCACGTTGATCACCTTGTCTTCTACAAGCTGACGTATGAAATGATGTTTTGTGTCAATGTGCTTGGTTCTTGCTCTATAACCAGGTGATGTCGCCAAATCAATTGCACTTTTACTATCACACAAAATGTTTATTGCTCCATGTGAACAAATATTGTCTAACTCGCCTATCAATCCTCTAAGCCAAAGTACCTCTTGACATGCTGCGGAGAGTGCCATGTACTCGGCTTCTGCTGTTGACAGCGCTACAGTTCTCTGCTTCTTGCTACTCCAGGTAATGGCACCTCCTTGCATAGTGAAAACGTAGCCAGTAGTGGAACGTCGATCATCGATATCATTTGCCCAGTCTGCATCACAATGTCCTGTAATGTCACTGGATTCACTACTACTAAATTCAAGCTTGACATCTGCTGTACCCTTCAAATAATGCATGATTCTTTTTACAGCCACCCAGTGAGCCTTACAGGGGTTACTACTGAATCTACTAACTGCATTTAATGCAAATCCAATATCGGGCCTGGTTCCCTGATAAACATACATCAAACTTCCAATAGCCTCTTGGTAAGGTACGTTGCTGAACTCTTCAGGTTCTTGTGATTGCAATCCCATATTCTTCGACAGCCTTTGGTTGATGTCACTAGGGCAGACTGCTGGATTGCATTCTTCCAAGTTAAACTTGGACAGCACCTCCTTGATATAACCTTCTTGATCAATCCAGATCTTCCCTGCAGTACGGTCCCGTGTAACTCTTATTCCCAGAATGCATTTGACCTCTCCCAAATGTTTCATCTTGAATCTCTCCATCAATCCATTTTTAATGGCATTTTTGGTTTGGCTGTTGTTGTAGGCAATGAGTAAATCATCAACATAGACAGCTACAATGACGATGCTCCCACTTTCTACCTTAAAATATATACACTGATCTATCATTGAACGAGAGAGCCCAATCTCTTCCAAAGCTCTATTTAGCTTCTGATTCCATGCTCGACTACCTTGTTTAAGACCATATATTGCCTTTGAAAGTTTGCAAACCTTCTCTTAACCTTCTTCAAAACCTTTTGGCTGAGTCATATATATATCTTCCGAAAGATCTCAATGTAGGAAGGCTGTCACAGCATCCATGTGATCAATGTCTAGGTCATACTTTGCAGCCAATGCTAAAATTATCCTTATTGACGAGTGACGAAATACAGGAGCAAATGTCTCTTCATAATCAATTCCTCTTTTTTGAGCACAACCCTTTGCAACCAGCCTGGCCTTATAACGTTCTATTCCTCCTTCTGTGTTCCTTTTGGTTTTGAATACCCATTTGCAGTCGATGGGTTTTCTGTCAGCTGGTAGGTTTACGATTTCCCATGCGTTATTCTGTCTTAATGAGTCAATTTCTTCCTTCATGGCATGAATCCAATGTTTTCTCGCAGAGCATGCTAGAGCTTCCTCCAGAGTCTGAGGATCAGCAGAGTCAACATTAACCTTGTACATGATGAAGTCCTTCATTTGTTTTGGTTTCTGGGCTCTACCAGAACGTCGGAGCCGCTGATCTTGTGTATCATCACTAATTCGTTCCTCGCTACATACATAGTCTTCAATTGCACAGTCTCCCACTTGACTGAAGCCTTCTTGAGCCTCAAAACCCTTAAATTCATTCAAACTATCTGTTTCATGGCATGAATTGTCTTCAACATCATCTGGTACCATGATGGGAATGTCTTCCTTTAACTGGAGAGATGCAGTTGGAATAGGTTTAAACACATCCTTTTCAGCCTCACTGTGAACTCTGTGAACTCCTTCATTCTCAATGAACACTACATCACGACTCTTGATAACTCTTGTAGTTCCCTGTTTGAGATGTCGCAAGTCTGGCTTGTGCCCACTCCAGACCTCCTCTGGTGTTTTTCCAGCTAACACTCTAGAAGGGGAACGATTGTGCAAGTAAGCCGCTGTGTTCACTGCTTCAGCCCAAAAAGAGTAATCCAGCCCTGCCTCGATGAGCAAACAACGTGCCTTCTCCACAAGAGTGTGGTTCAGTCGCTCTGCTAGACCGTTCTGCTCAGGTGTGTAGGGGCAAGTGGTCTGATGTTGGATTCCAAGTTCCTTCAAGATCATCGATAGTCCACTGTTGACATATTCACCCCCATTGTCTGTACGCAATATTTTGACTTGCTTATTTGTTTGTCTCTCAATCATGGATCGAAAATCCTTGAATGTATCTGTGACTTCACTTTTAGATTTTAAAAAATAGACGAATACCTTTCTAGAGTAATCATCTATGAGAGTGAAGAAATAGCGGGAACCTCCAATCGACAACTCTTCCATTGGACCACAAATGTCAGAATGCACTAACTGCAATGTGTCAAGTGCCCTTGTTCCTTGATGCTTGAATGGGAGTCTTTGCTGTTTGCCTTTTACACAAGTAGTACATGTAGCACTGTCCACGTTCGAAAAATTCAGCCCCGACGCGGATCCATCCCGCAACTGTTTCATACCCCATCGGTTCAAATGACCTAGCCTTCTGTGCCACAGAGCACTGCCAGAAACCGATCTGGTACAATTGACTCTTTCTTCAGATTGGTCCAGCTTGTACATATTGTTCACTAAAGAGCCTGTAGCCACCAGCTCCCAGTTAGTATCATAAATGCAACAACCCTTATCAGAGAACAACACAGTGTGGCCATGCTTGACAATTCTACTCACAGACAGCAGATTAGTTGAAACATCAGGTACATACAAAACTTCCTCTGCCTTAACAGTATCTACCTTTCCAGCTACAGATACCTTCAAGTGTACATCTCCTTTGCTTCTAGCTGGCAGTCTATTGTTATCCGCCATCATGATTTGATCATTTGTATCTTCACGAGTGCCTGATAGCCAGCTGAGTTTTCTTGTAATATGTGCAGTTGCCCCCGAATCAATGTACCATTCCTCAGTATCAGCATTTCCTGTAGTGAGGACAACATTCAGAAAAGCACTGTGACCGGCGCCTTTATTTTCTGTGCCCTTGTGCTCTGAATATCTTGCACGTTCAAATCGTTGGGGGCAATGACGTGCTATGTGGCCATACCCATTGCAGTCAAAACACTTGGGACCCTTGTTGAAATCCCTCCTCGCCTTGGAGCTGTAGAAGGCAGACTCTTGTTCTGGAACTCCTGGTTTTCTTGCAGTTACTTGGACTTCTTGCAATAGTTTGGTCTTAATAGAATCTCCAGTAATAGGCGCTCCTGAACTTTCTAGTCCCATTATCATTGGCCTATAATCATCTGGCAACCCGGCTAACAATAATGTTCCAATCCACTCTTCACTAGCCTCAAAATTAATGCCTCCGAGTTTGTGTGCAGTAGTTATAATACTATTGACATACTCTTCTACAGAAGTACAGCTTTCTAACCTAGTCGTAATTAGAGACCTTAACAATCCTACTCTTCTTGTTAACCCTGAATCCTGAAAAGCATTCTTCAACTTGTCCCATGCCTCCTTTGCTGTACAAGTGTCTTGAACATGTACATAATTTACAGAGCTGATTGATAAAATAATCTTTGCCCGAGCGCGTATAATCTTCTTGTCATCCTTTTCTTCACCTGTGACACACTGCCACAATTCTTCATGTTCCAGATAAGTTCTCATTGCAAACTGCCAAGTATTATAGTTTTCCCGTCCGACCAACTTTTCGATCGTCGGCAATGAGCTATGAGCTTGTCCTGCTGCCATATCTAATACCATGTTTTCTTACGTCTATATCATAATTTCATAATATATATCATAATTTCACGTTTCTGGGCCCATAACCTATTGTGAAAGCAAGGTATAATGATATAGAACCAAATTAGTTAACTCAAGTTTACTTACTCTTTAATGGTACATAATTCATACGAACAAAACATATTATCACCATGGAAAAAAAAAAAAACAACCGACAAAGAAAGTCATGGATATCAACATCATGCAAACAATGTAAACAATGTATGTATAATATATGAAGTTTGTTCTCAGTCACAACAAAAACCGTCAACACTTAAACCCGACAGTTTCAATACCTACAGTATCTCATACATTGATTTTGATTTAAACTCTGCTAAACTGAATTTTGCAATTTATTCACTCTTTAAACGAGGCAAATCGAAGTAGCTTAGGCAACGAGTGATTTCATACCCTTTGTTACATTTCAGTAGGTGTATGCACAACTATGATTTATTTTTTGATACATGTAAATTTGCTTTTTAAGTTAGATTTGTAGATTCATTGTCATCCATTCCATTTAAGGCCGTATCCAAATTCAAGTGGGCAGTAGTGTAATTGTGTTCTCGCATACTACTAAATTTGCACATATGGAGTACCTACATACTACCTACTTGAATAATACGGAAGGGATTACCTAATTTTAAGCCTCTACACTACTACACTACTACACTACTAGCCAGCTACAAAGGAAATTAATTTCTATATTTTCAAAACTTCACTTTTTATGTTAGCACATATATATGTTTGAAGATAGTAAAATTGTACACTCAATTGCAAACCCATGAATTTATAAGAAACTTCTAAGTTTCTACAATCATTTCATAAATTACATTTTTAGCCATGCATAAAATAGTTTACACTCAATAATATATATGATAAATTTGACGTCGTCCGACCGAAGGCCACCCTAAAGCCCGACCTGCAACCGCCAGTATTCAACCCCGCTAACGGAAGGCGCCCTTAGCCACGGCCCACCCGAGTCAGGCGAGCCACCAGCAGACAAGGTAGAACCCGGAGAGTTGCTTCTGCTTTCGAAGAGAGAGGTTGTGTGACTACTTGATCTTGACAAGTAGGAGGAATTCGACGATCAAAGATTTCTTTAGTCGTAATTACCTTGTGTCTACTGTACCAGTGCCCATCGATTCGTTTTCGTCGCTCGGCCATGAAACACTTCAAGACCTATTCAACTGGGTAGAAGTCGTGGTAAGTGACCCAATGGGCACAACACCTGAAACCACCGACCAACAAGTTAGTAAAACTTCTCCTCAAGACAATGATAATCATTCCTCGAACTCCAATGACTGTATGAACTCCTTGGATCTACCTATCAAACCCTGTGTACCAATGGATGCTGCAAGTTTAACTCAAGGCCATATGCCACTCTATTCACGAACAAGTCTTGGCCCATACATTGTGTTCCTTGAATCAAAAGACAAAAATATTGGAAATCTCCATCCCGTGTCTGTAGGTAAAAAACTGCATGGCATATCTAATGATATCGTACAAATTTCTCGTGCTGGCCCAAACCGAGTCAAACTGACCATGAAATCTGCTCAAACAGCTAACGACCTAGTGCAAGGGGACAAGTTAACCCAACATGATTTCACTGGATATATACCGCTCTCCCTGACTCAACGACAAGGACTCATCTATGGCGTACCTTTAGATCTAACAAACGAAGAAATCCAAGCTGGCATAGAAACCCCATATGAACTGATTAAGGTAGAACGTATGATGAAAAAAGTAACTAGAGAGGATGTCGAGACACTGCAATCCACAAAATTAATTTGTCTCACCTTCAAAGGTCAGCTCCTACCTAACTCTGTGATAGTGTACAAATCAATCATCCCAGTAAAACCCAAAATACAATCAGTTACGCAATGTAACAACTGTTTTCGATTCGGCCACCCCGCTAAACACTGTCGATCAACAAAGCCAAGATGCCCGAATTGTGGTTCCGATCATCAACAAGCAGTCTGTACATCTACCACCCTATGCTGCCCAAATTGTGGTGGAGCACACACAGCCACAGACAAAGGTCGGTGCCCTCAATGGGACTGTGAAATCAAAATTAAATCTGTTATGGCATCTCTCAATATCTCCTATAAGTTGGCCAGGCAAAAAGTTCTAGGTGAAACTGACAACCATACGTCTTCCGAGCGTACTGGTTACCATTCTGCGATTCCAGGGACTAAAAACTACCAAATGGAATTCCCGGCACGTGTTCGAAATTCACAGCTCGAAGAAGGGCAACACTCCACATCCGCATGTGACGCTCCCACTCCCCCACCTTGTATACCAGCAACTTTTGCTTCGGCTGCAGCTACACCTCAGAAGCGTTCGCTCTCACAGCGTCAACATTCTACATCTGGAGTCTACAAAAAGGGGAAAAAGGCCATAGATAACTCTACCCACACGTTTAACGACCAGGTGTCGCGCCGTATTTCCCCAACAGCTCTTTATTACTCCCAATTCCGTCCTGACGAAGATGCTAGCCGCAGTGGCCTTTTATTGCAACCCCAACAATATAGTTCTACCAGTGGACATGGTGCCCCTTTTTCATTTGTGGATAATAGTAATTGCAAGGCTACTGATGCTGCCGTATCTCCGCACCCAGTACTTCAACAGCTCAGTCTGATCTTGGAGCAAGCAACCATTCAAGCAAACCCACGGCTCAGGGAAGCCATTCAATATGTGTGTTCAAACCGTCATCTTCTTCCTAACACCACCACTCAGCACTCACCTTCTATGCATGACTGCCAGGGTGATCTCCTAGTCTCAGGACATTAATTTTTAAATGAGAATCATTCAGTGGAACTGTAGATCCCTCCCACTTCAACTAGGACTACTCCAAAAATATGTACAGCAAAATCCAACAGATGTTATCTTACTGCAAGAAACCCACTGGAAGAATCTTCACCACAAGCAATATTTATCTGGTTTCAAGGTTTTCCATACTGCACATCCGTATACACACGGTGTTGCTATCCTAGTTAACAACGACATTTCCGCCACTGAACAATCGATTGATAATATTCCAGGCAATCTAGAAATTGTGGCGTGCAACATCTGGCATCATGACCGTGAAATAACATTTGTTTCCTTATATGCCTTCCCACGACATACCATTTCACAAGAGGAATGGGCTATGGTGTTCACTTTGGCGAAGGACAATCTTTTTATTGGCGGTGACTTTAATGCTCACCATCCCTTTTGGAGGGATCCCGTACAAGACACAGCGGGGAAAAACTTAGCTGACTACATAACTAACTCCTCTTTCGTTCTATTGAATACAGGAAACGTCACCTACATGGGCACAACTGACCGCCGGGCCTCTGCTATAGATTTAACTTTCTGCTCTTCAAGTATTTCACAAGATTTCTTCTGGACCACATTGCCGGAACCTATGGGGAGCGATCACTACCCTATAGTGATTACCACACCAGCTGAAAGGTGAAACCATTCCACTTTCTGGGACACTACTGCACCGCTTTGGTATTATTCCTTCGACTTCTACCGCACTTCATGGGATGTTTACAAAACTCAGATAGAAGAAACTCTCACTACTGGTATGGTGGCTGAAAACTCCACACAGGATCTTTATGATCTGTGGCAACACTCCATCACATCTGCTATAAAACTCAGCTCCCCACCCAATAACTTTCTCTTCGGTCATGCAAACCATATTGTGGTTGGTGGACTCCGGAATGTGCCAGACTTAACGCAAAGCGCTTACAAGCCTACAATTTGTATAAGCATGAAAGCAATCGAGATAATTTTCTATTGTACCTCTCCCATCAAGCCCGTTTCAAAAGGGAAGTGAAATCCAGTAAACGTCAACATTGGAGGCTCTTCTGCCAAAAGATGTCTGCGCATACCTCTACTACAGAGATTTGGAAAGTATTACGGGTACTACAAAATAAACCACCTCAGCCTTCTACAGACACCATTGGTCCCAAGCTACTGGAAGCTATTCACCAACATATTGCACCTGCCTATTTGCCTTCTTGGCCGGAATTGCACTATGAATATCAAGCTACTCCTTCCCTCCCGCCGACTGGTGGCACAGAGGTTCTCACATCCACAATCCAGTATCAGGAATATCAAGCAGTCTTCCGTTGTTCCCGCAAATCCCCAGGTATTGACGGGATCACGTACCAGCACATTCAAGAAATGCCACCAATAGGACACAAAGTCCTTCTCTCTATCATGAATAGAATTCTTCAGGAAGGGACCATACCATTTCAATGGAGACACGCCCTCATCATTCCGCTTCTTAAACAACGGAAAAATCCTGCTCTGGCCACTTCATACCGCCCTATTGCATTGACTTCGTGTGTAGCCAAAACTTTTGAACATATACTGAAATTGAGACTGGATTGGTGGCTAGAACACAACCGCTTGATCAGAAATGAGCAGTTAGGCTTTCGTAAATACAGTTCTACCTTTGACCCCCTTGTTGTCTTGGTGCAGAAAGCGGAGGATGCTTTAGCTAAGAAGAACATTCTGACGGCTTGCTATATAGACCTTGTATCCGCTTTTGATACGGTTCATGTTCCTACTCTTTTGAACAAGCTCACCAAACTTGGAATTCCACCGTCTATACTTAAGCTTCTACATTCCCTGTTGGCACATCGTTCTCTTCACTTAAAGATTGACAAAACTTATAGCTCCGCCAGAGACGTGTACAGTGGCACCCCGCAAGGTGGGGTACTCAGTCCTTTACTTTTTATTTTGTATGTACAGGACTTGATTTTTCACATTGGATCCCATGTAAGGTCTCTAGCCTATGCAGATGATATTGTGCTTTATCATCTAGCACCACATCAGCTTGATGCTGAGGAGAAGATGAATGATGCTCTAAACAAACTGGAGGTCTGGCTAGACAACAACAGACTTGTTCTATCTTTAGAGAAAACCAGAATTATGTTCTTTACCCGCAAACGCTTTGACCGCTCTACTGTCAACATACGTATTTATCATGAGAAACTTCTTATTGAATCATCACACTGTTATCTAGGCGTGGAACTGGATGGTCATTTAACATGGCACCGCCAGGTGCAACGTATGACCACTAAAGTGTACCAAGCTGTTAATATGATTAAGGTTCTGAGTCATACCGTCTGGGGTGGAGACCCAGCCACGCTTCTGTTATTTTATAAAGCTTACATTCTTTCGATACTGGAGTACGGCTGCATTCTAATGGTCCACATATGCGCTACACGCCTAACTACTGTACAGAAGATACAAAACCGTTGCCTACGACTTTGTTTGGGAGCCATGAAATCAACACCTATTGCATCACTTCATGTGGAAGCCAACATCTTTCCCTTCCATCTACAACAACGATATCTGCAAAACCGTTATTGGATCCGTACTTCTACGTACAGACTACATCCACTCTGCAATACTGTTAAGAAATTGGGATTCGACATTACACCATGCCTTCAGAATTATTCCACTATTTTACCACTGGATGACCGCCCGGCATATTTCACTATGGACTATCAAGCACTGTTTTATGTTAGTGAGGTGCATAACCCATTTCCTGTCAATAAACAACTCCTTGTTCCGCGCGAAGTGCACTACATGCACCAGGATATTTTGCGAACCCATCCTGGAATCCTTCATATATATACTGATGGATCTAAATATGACAATGTTACTGGCTCCGCTTACTATGTTCCTCAACTCAAGAAATCTGGTTTATTTAAACTACCCACTGAGGCAACGATCTTTTATGCAGAAGCTTATGCTATCTGTAAAGCCCTAGAATTTTGTGAAAATGGAAAACATGAAAGAATTATGATACTCTCAGATTCCTACAGTGTTCTCTCTGCCTTACAGACCACTAAACTATCGCATAAATCTCCAGATATCATAATAAATATTACATATCGTCTTTATTCCCTGACACGACAGGGTATACATATATCATTTACATGGATACCGAGTCACATGGGGATTGAACATAACGACATGGTTGATAACATGGCCAAAATGGCCGCCACAAAAGGAATTCCCATCGCTACCCCTATTGTGGAAGTCATGTTTCGGGAACTTTACCAGGAAATGCGGACGCTCTGGTCTCTGGAGTGGGAAAGAATCGAAATATCAAGGTCGTACAAATTACTCCAACCCTCCTTACAAACAAGCCCATGGTTCTCTAACCACCACGGACGATCGTTTTGCACGACACTTATACGCTTACGATCAAATCATGGCTGCTTTAAGAGTCACTTATATAAGTTACATATTGTAGCTTCTCCCGATTGTGAATGTGGGACAGCTACTCACGACATCAACCACATTTTATTTCAATGTCCGCTGATGAAAAATCGCGACGAATTCTTTCAAAACCTTATTAGAGAAGGTAAATTTCCTCCATACAATCGTGAATATGTATTATGTCAACCTAATGTGCCTGTGTACCACGCTGTATATCAATTTCTGTTCTCAAATGATGTCAAGTTCTAACTTCAACATGGCGTCGTGAAAACGCAAGTTTCGCATTAGTGTTCACCGGTCATATACGACGCGGAGCAAGTGTCAGCTCATCAGTTCTATTTCGGCTTCCAACCGAAGAAGATGTCCGGCGAAGAGGCGTGACACCTCATCAAGACGTCAGTAAATCAGCGAACGTCAAACGGCACGTACAGTGGACGCAAGGTATTTGCAGACACCGAGAGAATGGCTGTGGCCGACTTTTCTCATACGGCCATGTTTTGTGCAATTCCTGTGTGAAATGCATCTTTTTCCCCTCAATTTTGTTCATTTCTGCCTGAACAGGTACCACCCAAGGCCATAACAATCAAGGAAGAAGAAGAAGAAGAAGGTAGAACCCGGCCCCATAATAAACAGACCGACATTACAGTCGACCACTTTGATAAAACACACACAGAATATAAACAACATTACGTATAAGTTAAACGTTCGCTTAATGAAAGTGCGACGTAGGAGTGCCCGGGCACTCACGTGTGAAAATGTGTCGATATGTGTGTGAGTGTTCCCTTGGCGGCCTTCTGCCTAGATTAGTTAAGTATTTCATGTCACATAATTATTACCCCCCTGTGTTTCGTTGTTACCCCCCACCGGTGCAGTCCGGCAAGAGACGAACAGTCTCTGGTGTGACCAATAATTTAAAAAACATAATTCGTAAACATACTAACTCTAAATTGTAGAAGGGGTTAGTAATGTTAATTTAGCCTTAATAATTAATGTAGGAATTTAGCGCCCTTAAAATCTCTTGCTAACTTGTTAAATTGGAAAATAACGTAATAATGTCAACCCTGGCGCGAGGGACACCGAGCCTCGGCCGGATGCCATGACACAACGGCAGTACAGCGCGACTCATGGACCGGGGTGGACGCACATCCCACGGAGAGACATCATCCATTGTCTGCATTGAACTCACTTTTGGTAATTATAGTCACTTCCTCGAAACCTCTTTTTATTAATCTTTCCGTGCGTACCCGGTCCAAACTTTCGGTCCAGGACTTAATCCGGCCGCGTAAATTTTAAAACCCCCTGCACCACACTTGGTCTGCGGGGTAGTTTTCAGTATACGGCACGGGCCTCCTCCCGAACCACAGAACTTGAATTAAAACCAGTCGCCCTGGCGCTGACAACAACCCGTAAGGGAACTTGGACGAATTTAGCTGCGGTCCGCGCTCCACTACAGTGGACACGAACACCGCCTCGAGACATAGATATACGGGATTGGCCACCTCCAATCGTCCTCAACCCCCTTTGGTGTAACCAGGCTCAGAACCGCCTAGTGCCATGCTAATACGTAACATTTTAGTAATTTTGTGCGACGCATTGAACCTGGGACATCCTTGAATAAACTTGTGCAACGCGCCACCACGTAACATTGTTGTAAACTTGTGCCACGCCTTCATTACGTAACTTTTCAGAATAACTTTGTGTAATTGTGTAACTTATGTATTGTGTGACATCACCCTCTGTACGACGTGGTGTGTAATCCACGGTATTACACCAATCCCACAGTCGCATGAATAAACGACGCACGTCATTTGCCGCCTTAATTCAATGCCTAATCAACTCCCAACCACCACCAAGTAGGGAATCCCTCATATCCCACGCAACACCGCCGACGGTCCTAGTGGGCCACGCAGGGGCAACCGACCCCACGACCCACCTATCGACTAGAAACAGAGCTAGTCTGGCGCCCACCCGGAAACACTACATCGACAACAGCCATTCCTGCTAGGAACCGCAATGGGACTTGAGCCCGAGACCCCGGACGACGGCAAATTAAACATTAAAAACTTTATGCTTGTTGAAAAGAAAGATGCCTGTGATTGAACGTATATTATAATGCCATAAATCTACAGTCAGATATCGTCGTCTGGGAGCGTATGACTGCGACACAAGGAATACCGGTATCAATATAAATTGAGACTCCGTCAGTCATTAGGCGTATATTTTTGTTGGTAAAAGTATATACAGAAGATCTCAAGGGCCTAGCTTAAAATTGTGGATGGTACAAATTGTAAAGAAAGCCTAGGGCTAAAGCTGGAATAAAAAGTTATGTGTGGACAATTCTTAGTTTGATCCCTATGAATTAAAATTTATAATAAAAATCTACCTGCAGTGGTCCATGTTTAGTTAGTGTTTTTTTTTAAGTTCTTATTTTTCAAACTTAAATATTTTCTGTAAAATTGCTGAGTAGAACCTTCACTTTTGTATGTTTATTGTAAAAGAATTTTTTTTTCATTTGAGCATGACGGAAAAAATTATTCAATTCAAACACATTTCGCGCAGGCTACTTCAGTCAAACCGCACACTTTTTTGTTGGAAAAAGTATATACAGAAGATCTCACGGCCTAGCTTAAAATTGTGGATGGTACAAATTGTAAAGAAAGCCTTTGGCTAACGCTGGAATAAAAAGTTATGTGTGGAGAATCCTTAGTTTGAGCCCTATGAATTACAATTTATAATAAAAATCTGGTTGCAGTGGTCCATGTTTAGTAAGTGTTCTTTTTTTAAGTACTAATTTTTCAAACTTAAATGTTTTCTGGTTTATTGCTGAGTAGAACTTTCACTGTTGGAAGCATATTGTAAAACAATTTTTTTCTCGATTGAGAATGAAGAAAAAATTATTCATTTCAGGCACATTTCGCGTCAGCTAGGTACTTCAGTCATTCGGCGCACTTTTTTGTTGGTAAAAGTATATACAGAAGATCTCACGGCCTAGCTAAAAATTGTGGATGGTACAAATTGTACGCTGGAATTATGTTTTGATTTTGGACAATCCTTGGTTTGATCCCTATCAATTAATAAATACTTATTGGTTGGTGAGGTTAATGGGAAGCCTACAACTCACATAGTTTCGGTTCCCTACCACGTTCGTGCACCTTCGGATTTCTCTCAAAAATTGAAATTAAAAAAATCGAAGGATTGGTTAGGTCAGTCACAAAATGCTTGTCTTCATTGGAAACTTCTGATTAAGCGGCTGAAGTGGCGTTAATACCAAAACGAAAAACATCGAATACCTTCGGAAATTCTTGCAGAGAACCGAAACTATGTGAGTTGTAAGCTTCCCGAGGTTAATATTTAGTTAGTATTTTTTTAAAGTACGTTTATTTAAAACAAAAATATTTTCTGGTTAAACAATTTTTTGTACATTGTTTTTTTTACAAATTTAAGTCATTTTTATTCATTTCTGACTTTTTTAATTTAAAAATGTGTCTCTATTATCTTGAGTTAATGTTTGTAAATAGAGGTTTTTAATGTAAAACCATCATGGATTCCTACGGTATGTATTTTGTTGGTGTTGGTCATATACATATGGAACTTGACCAAGGTTAATGTCACCTATAAACGGAAATTTCTCAGGTAGTAATTTAGAAACACAGTTTACAGCACAGAACAGTAATAAGGGTTTTACACGGTAAATACTGAAACGTCTCTAGTTTTTAAAAACGTATTTTTGAAATTTTATTATTACTTCATGGAAAGCCGTGCTGTAAGAATATAACTCAATGTTGTCACAATATTGAAATAAACCTTTTGGTGTATTGTTAATTAAATTATTACCCTAAATAATCTAACTAACCTAGTGTAACCAAACTTTGTAAAATATATCAGTATCATTATGTAATACAGTATAACAGTTGAAATCCTAGTTAATTTAATGGTATGGTAATTTTTTTTTTTAATTTTAGTATCTTATATTACACATACATTACTAGTTTGGTATGTTATTGTTTTTTTAATGCATCATTAATCAAATTTGGCCAAGTACACAATTTTTGCTTTTTTGGTATTGGTTCTTTTTTATGAAATTAATTTTTTTTTATCTGTTATCTGACAAAAACCATTTTTTTACTGCTCATGTTCAGTAATAAAGTTAAGGTATTAAAGACGTATATGTACTCTAATATAGTAGTGCTGAATTACAATACATATTTAACACTTTTACCGAAACCCTAGGCCTCACACCACTAACCGAAACCCCCGGTCTGTCAGACCTCAATATAATATAACCCATGATTCCATTAGGTTTTAATGGTAATTACCCTATATAGTATGAAAAATGGTGTTTATTGAAAGAATAAAACCAATTGAGCCAAAAACTACATTTATTTCGTATGAAAAAAATCATTATAAGATCAAAATATTATGTTTTAGAATGTTCAATGAATTTTCAAATGTTCAAAGAAAATAAAAACATCATCTGATTAGGAGATGACTTCCTTTGCACATTCCAAGCAAAGTTTTCTACTGCACTCCAGACAGCCTTTGAACAAAGTATGCACTTGTAGGCCGTCTTCCTTTTCTTTGCACTTGGGCACGTACTGCAGGTTTTCCTCTTCTCCATTTTGTCACTCGGTCCAGCGTCAGCTTCGTCTCCTTCTCCCTTGCCTCTACGTTCTTCGGCTGGCACGTCATTTCCAAGCACTCTTCTGATGTCTTCTTTCAGGGTTCGTTGAAGGCTTGGAAGAGAGAACCTTTTTTGAAGATGGAGTTTGATGAGCTCAAAACTCAACTGTTTTATGAACTCGAATCGTGTCAGAAGAGAAGAGTTCTTGTAGCTCATGTACAGGATGAACTAATTCACGGAACCAATATTCAGCATTCTGTAGAACATTGCTACTGGCCATCTTCTTGTTCGCCGGCTCGAAGAATAGATAGCACACTTCATGTCCATGATGTCAACTCCACATTTAGTTGCATTATAATGCGCTATTATCTCAGGCTTGCGTTTATTCTCGTTTGTTTCAGTTGAATGATGCATCGATGAAATGAGGATAACAGCTCGGTTTTTCTTTGGCACATAGCTCAGTAAAGTAATTCTGTCTCTAAATCCATACAATGATGAGCCAACTGGACGTACAGGATCTTGTAGAAATACTTCTGGGATAGCCTTCTTGTCTTTTCGTACTGTGCCAACGTAAGTGAGTTTTCTTTTCAGTAACTCATCTACAACTTCAAGTGAGCTAAACCAATTATCTGCAGTAACGTTTTTGTTACTGTTTACGATCGGTTTACAAAGTCTTACTACAGATTGAGTTGGTATGGCAAGGGTTTTTTCTGTCTCACTCAGTCCCACGGAATCAGAACTCTTTCCGGTGTAGATGTAAGCATTTAGAAGATAGGAGGTTTTAGCATCACATAGACACATGACTTTGATTCCATATTTCTTAGCTTTTTTTGGCATAAACACCTTAAACCCGCACCGCCCTCGAAGCGGTACAAGCATCTCATCAATCGTTACCTCAGAAGATACTGAGTACGATATTTTGCAGTTTTCAATGAAATTTCCAAATATTTCAGATATAGGAGCAGCTTTGTCTGTTACTCTTCTTTGATTACGTGTTCTAAAATCATCGAAGCGTAGACACATTAGAAGTATCTCGAATCGTTTGATGGACATAGTCGCTGAATAAATCGGTCTACTGTAAGGATCTTTTGTAAATACAGAAGTTATTTTCTCTTCATTTGAAGATAAAACTGATGATGCCAGCAATAATCCAATTAGAGCGTTGAGCTCCTCAATGTCTGTATCTCTATAGTTGTTTTTTTTAGTCGTAACTGACAAACCAGCTCTTACGGCTTCAAGTTTTATGTTGGTGTTTACCAGGATCATGTTCATAATTACGTCATCAAACAATAGCTGCCATACCTCTTTTTTGCTTGGTTGGTTTCCGAGTGTTCTACCTCGTGCTTGTAATCCAGGTAAGCCCCTAATAATGTTCCTAGCAGGTGTTCTCACATTTCGGGGTGGTGGCTTGTTGGTCCATGCGTTTGGCACTACTAGCTCAGTCTTCTTAGTTCTTTCAATGAAAAAGACTTCTCTTACAGCTTGATTAGCTTGATCCACTATTGGTTCGTTCGAAGCATCCTCTTCTAACGTAATTTCATCTTCTTCCTCAGAACTGTCATCTATAACTTGTCCTTCGCGCCCTGGTAAAATGAAGTCGGGATCTTCGTCGGAGTCATCCACTTCACTTACATTGCTTGTTTCATCGTCAGGGACGTCATTATGCAACAAATCTTGGATAATATCACCAAACCGTGGATCACTAGGGTCCAAACGTCTTCGGGGTCGGTTTTGATTACTACCACCCTGATCCTTATCCATAGTACAAAACAATATCTTAAACACAGATTCAGCCTAAAAATGTTACACACACTACTTTAAATCCTACAACGTAACTAAAAACTAAAAAAAGAAATCAGTTCAAACATAAACAGAAACCCTCGGTCTGTGTGACCGCGCTTCACCACTACACTTACAGAAACCGTCGGTCAGGGAGACCGGTTTGTTTACGATTAGGGCTCAGTCAAGGTCAAGTGCCGCACTCAAACTGAACAAAGGATGTGTCAGCAGTAGGAGGGGAGGGTGGGGGGAAGGTACTAGGGAGGTGGACCCGAGACGTCCCACTAGTGTTGCCAACATTAAGATGTATAATTTCCTTGCGGTCTGTGAGACCGGGGTTTCGGTAAAAGTGTTAAATACATGTGTTTTACAATATACACTAGTTTTGATAGGAGTTTTTATTTGTTTACGATACTGACTGAAATAATATACTAGTATCTGAAATCTCTCTTGCTAAATATTGTGCATGATTTATTTTCCATCATGCACAATATTTAGCAAGAGAGATTTCAGATACTAGTATATTATTTCAGTCAGTATCGTAAACAAATAAAACTCCTATCAAAACTGATAGATCTGATCAAATTCCCAGTAGTTGTATTTTATTCTCTTGTAAAAGTAACAGGGTTCCCGCAGACAAGGAAAATTAGTAAAACAGAAAACTGTAAATTTCAAATGATTCTTCATAATAGGGTAAAAACAGGGAAATTTACAAAATGCTAGTTCCCAAATTGGTGTAATTTTTAACATTTTAATATAAGTGTGTTCTTTCAATGTCTTAAAACTAATGTGTATTTTAATCACAAATTCACGTGTAAGCCAGTCTGTTTTCATCAATGGATAAATGTAAGAAAAAGAATCAGTGAATAAACTCTTTACACATTAAATCTTTTGAAGCACAATCAAATGCCAATAGTTATTCTTATGTTCACAATTAAATATTTATTGTTTCAAATTTTGCTTTACTGCAGTAGTTTTGCATTACAGAATAGTAGCATTGGTTGCATAGCATTGATGGACATAACAGTGGTTGGTTTGGTTTTTTGATAAGCATTTTTAGTTTAATATATTTATCTTGTCTTGCTAGAGTGATTAATGAGACACGGTTGAGGAAAACAAGAAAATCTCAGGGAAATTGTGTTCTGGAGTAAGTGCAATTCCAGATATCACTTTACCAAACTCTGATTTCCTTTCCCACCCTCACCACTTCTTCCTTGCATTCAGTAGATATCTCCTATTTCACCATCTTCAAGTAGCGAGCTATTTTGTTCGCCTCATGCGATACCTTAACGAATGTTCACAAAGCACACGTATATAAATGTTTCCATTATATCGTCCAGCAACCCTGCCATTAGCATCTCACATGAAAACCACCTCATTAAATCACATTGCCTGTCATCAATCCATCAGATTCCATTATTTCTCCTTAACACCTGTTAACAGTGTCTACTGGGAGATGAAAAAGTAAAAAAAAAAAATTTGTAGGAAAGTTCCAAGAGTCTCTAAAAAGGAAAGATTATTCAATGTATTTTTGTCACAAAATAAGCTGCCCTTGATTGAAACTATTTGATTATCTTAAGTTTATAAATGGTAGAGGCAATATTAAGCCATGACAAATTTTACTAATATTTATCAGTTAACATGTGATAGTTAAAAAACAAATGACCATGAATATATATATATATATTTTTTCTGCAATCTAGTAGAGACTGGACTAAACCAACCTCTCTGTTATCTTATTCATACTATAAATAAGGCTAACTGGCCCTTAGCTGACAGATTTTTACCTCAACCCCTCCTCCATCACTACTGTCTCCTATAACTGCTCCAGAAACCTGTCCTCCAAGAACTGAGCATAGGTACAGCCTCACTTCCTGCCTTGCAGTGAAAGTGCGTTAAATATCCCAAACATGTATCGTCACACATCTGCTAGGCTCCAAGAGTCATTGCTCTCCTTAGGATTAAATTTTATTTCATAAAGTAAAAATTAAATGAGGTAAAATAAAGGTTAATATAACTATCAGAGGTAATATATTATTCTCACAGCATGCATTATCCAACCTTCATTAAAATCAGATATGATTGAAAACTTTATACTTTCATTAACAAATAAACAATTCCTGAACTAGCAGTTAAATATTCAGGCAACTACTTGTAATTCTAGTAGGTAATTATTTTACCCTAATTCATTTTAGGATTTATTTTACATTTGCAAACGAAACTAAAGTTAAATATAAATACAGCATGATATAGTTGTAATACTTGTATTATACTTACAATTTATATACCTACCGTAACTTAATCTTAAAAACCTTTTGGCGCTGTGCAAACTTGTTTTGATGAAAATATCAGCTCCACATTGAAAATGGAATCTTGGTCACTTCTAAAAAAATTTTATTTAAAAAAAAAAAAAAAAAAGCATAAACTGTCAATACAAAATATATACCTACTACACGCCCAAGCCAACTGTGATCCCGAGGAGGGGAGTGACGGGAGCGCTAGTGTCGCAGTGAGAGAGGGGTGGGGAATGAGGAGGGGTTGGCAGTAGGGGAATACAGTTAGCTGTGGAAGCAAGGAGTATACACATGCGTTCATAAGTGTACGCAACGATGGCCATGAAGCGCAGTCGTGCAGTAAGAAATGTTGTGATAAGGTGAATGTACAGTTGTATGAAACAGCGAAACACAGTGTCTACGAAGATGTCACAGTGTGTACCAAAGTGTGTCACAGCATCACATCGTACCGTTTGTGTTATAATAATTATTTCACTTAGCACCATATTTAACATACATGTCGGTATACATATGCCTATAATCAAAGAAAATATTGTTTGTGTGATTAATTAATGAAAAAAATGCAAGAAACATTTCAACACAGTTTCGTGCATAGTGCACGTAACAAACGCCCACTCAGCCATTTAGTTCTTCAATTCCTGATATGTTACCATTGGAATATGTGCTGCTGTTGTCCGAAAAGTCCCATTCACTGTCTGAGCTGGACTCGCCAAAGTTAACAACAATTTTCTCAATTTCGTGCTCTATTAGACAGTCACCTGTCGAGTACTCTCTTTTGTATGTTTTACATGTAAAATAGCATTTTGCCATGCTTCCATACCATGTGCGTCTCTGCCTGAGGATGGGAGCAGATAGCAATTCCCGAAACGTCGCTAGTTTCTGTTTTAGAAAACTGTTGTGTTTGTTTCATCTTTTCGTTTGGTCGTGTTTTTGTCTCATTTTGACTGTTGTGCTGAATTGTTTTGGGTTCAATATTTTGTGCTGTCATCATTTGTGGGTTTTTTTTCGTTTCTCTTTTGTTTATTATTTTTTGGAAAACTATTGTGTTTGTTTCGTCTTTTCGTTTTGCTGTGTTTCTGTCTCGTTTCAACTGTTGTGCTGAATTTTTTGGGTTCAGTATTTTTGTGCTGTCATCATTTGTGGTTTTTTTTCGTTCTGTTAGTCCATTTTTCTTTGTTTTTCTTTGTTTGTTGACCATATTCCTGTTGTGGAGTATTGTGTGGCGTTAGATCCTGACAACAGCAATTTTTTTGCTTAATTTGTGTTTTTTGTCATTTGTGTTTTTTTGTAGTTTTCTTCTACAGACATACATGTGCTAAGCAATGGCGTATGTCCAAAAGCTTACATCAAGTCATGCACTCCCATTGCACAAATCTTTCAAAAATAACACGTTATATTACAGTCACGCACGCTTCGAAACCTTGCTCCGCTTTCAAAGGATCCGTGAAATACTTGAACAGCGATACGTATCCGCGCACTGTGTCGTGACTTATGTTAACAACTCTACTTGCCGTCCCACCCGCGACATGACGCGCTTCGACCATTGAGGCGGACTAGGGAATGGGAGGGGACAGTGTGGCGGAAGGGATGACGGCGGAGGGAGGGGTCCGTCTGACCTTGGGTAGTTCACATTTTTCCCGGGACCACAGTTGGCTTGGGCGTGTAGTAGTACCATATAAATCACAGCAGAAACTAAATGGATGTTTATTGTCATGCAGTTGACTACCCTAAAGATATGTCAAATACTTTTTGCTCATTCCAGGTCATGGGAACGAAACGTCCTTCAGATGATGAAAGAACTTTCGGGAAGAAGAAGCCAGCCAGCCCCTGGGCGCTGGGGTTGCTGGAATCAATGAAAGATCCCAAGTTGTTTGTCGAGGATGATGAGCATGTTGTCGTCATCAGGGACAAATATCCAAAGGTAGAAAATAGCAATGATCAAGTCAGGCTTTCATTTACTGGTTTCTAGTTCTTGGGAGCTCAGATTCATAAGTTATGAGAAGCTGTATCTGCTAGAAATATTGTTTTTTCTTGTGACGTATAACCAGTTAGAGAGGTAACTGCAAGGCTGCCACAAATTTAAAGTGTTGATTTATTCTGTAAGGCCCTTAGTCTACCGAGGAAACCAAAACCAAGCGATCAGTCGCCTACGACAAAGCAACCAATCGCGCGACTTATCGTGATGTGACTAATCCATTAAAAGTAATGCTTTTTCGAGTTGTCTCGTCCACCGAGGCGACAACGACTATACCCGAGAGAAAACCAACCGCGCACGACCAAATATGTTGATCGCCAGGCGTTAGTTGCTTACGATTATTCACCATGTGCAGTCTGTTGTGTGTTCCTTTTTCATACTTAAAATGCCACGTTCACTCTCAAAATCAGAATTAAAGTTAAATATCGGTTTTGTGCTGGAAGTAGAGAAGTATCCATGCCTCTATAACTACACTTTATCAGATTATTCCAAACGCGATGCTGTGGATGCTGCATGGGAGGAAATAGCTAAAGCTTCGGAAGACATGTCATGTAAGTAGTGGCCATTAATTTTTGTTTGTTCAAAATGTAATTAACAGTTACGTAAAAAATAGTCATTCAAAATATTTACATTTAACAAGCAAAATTTTGTTAGTTAGAATCATTTTTGAAATAGCTAGGCCTACTATTTCTTGTATAAACAATTTTAACACTTTAAAGCCCAAGCCCGAGTATGTATCGGGCTTAGGTTAAGTAATGAACGGCCCAAGCCCGAGGCACGCTCGGGCTTACACATTTAAATGAACTGATTTGAACTGCCGAATGATTATTGAGCAAAAGCTTTTCGTACTTTTTCTTGGGTCTCTACTGTATATTTTCTTTATATAAGTGCTGCTATCTGTTGGATTTTTAGGAACTTATTGGCCGTAACATATTCCATTTCTTTGTAACTCTTTTTTCTTTCTCTACTAACGTGTTTTGTTCGCTACTGCTATCTGGTATTCCTTTTTGTAACTAAATAGCGGGTGTTTTTTTACTTGCGCTGTAAAATGATTTTCCCGCGAATTTTAGTTGTATTGGCAAGTGGCGGAATATTTCTGTGATGAAAAATGGATGAATATAATAGTGGAGATAAGACAGATGAATTTATTTACGATTCTGCTTCGGATGGCGAAGTGGAAGAGGACGATTCAGATGCAGACCCAGATTTTCATCCTAGCAGCACTGTTGAAGGTAAGATAAATTATTTATTTCATTTCTGCTCTGTAAAGAGTGTAAGCATTTGTACAAAATGTTATTTGTTTAGGAATTGTACGAAATGAGATCTCATAAGTCAGTAAGTAAATAATTTGCATCATATATAATAAATGTAATGTAATAAAATAATTCCAGCAACATAGCTGAACTCTCAATTTTTTCTCTGATACAGTGTCATAGCGTTTGAGCCTATGCCAATATACGCTATGTAATTGGTATTTTGGAAGAAACAATTATTTCACATTATTATAATTACTACAATTTTGTTTCAAGCCTTGATTGAATTAGTGTTAGATATAATTATTATTTTCCAAAAGTATAGGGCTATTTCAGTAGCAATATTTCTTTATTCATATCTTTACTTTAGGCTACATTTATAAAATAAATAACTCCTGCCGATAATTTCTGTTGTAGAAAATGAAAACGACACCATTGTTCACCTGGATATTCCAGGCACATCTGGCACAAACCGGAGTAAAAGAAAACGCAGTCAAGAACCAGGAATGGTCACTGATGCTGAGTTGGGGTGGTCACCTATTGATACTCCCCCACCACTGCCATCATTTCAGGAACACAGTGGTGTCTCAGCACCCCTTGAAGAAACATCCACACCCCTTGACTGCTTTTTGATTTTCTTTCCAGCACCGGTAGTAAAACTAATCAAACACGAGACAAACAAGTATGCAGCTTCAATTGTTGAAAGACAAAGACGTGCAAATAAATTGAAGAAAAATAGCATGTGGAGTTCTTGGGTACCAGCGAAACTGCAAGAAATATATTTATTTTTTGCCATCGTAATTCATATGTGTCTCGTCAAAAAGCCAAGACTACGAGACTACTGGTCAAAATCTGCATTCATATCCACACAGTTTGCACCATCCATCATGAGCCGCAACCGTTTTAGTTCTATTTTGGCAAATCTTCACATAAATGACAATAGAACTTGTATACCCCGGAACGAAGTTGGCCATGATCCCTTACACAAAATTCGGCCTTATTTTGATCACCTTTGTACAGCCTTCTCGTCCAGTTTCATTCCGTATGCCAACCTTACAGTGGATGAAGGCATGTGTGGATTTAGAGGACGCATCATATTCCGCGTGTACATGAAAAACAAACCCGAAAAATATGGTATCAAATTATTTGTGGTATGAGATTCATCAACAGGCTATGTGCTAAAAATGGAAGTCTACACTGGGAAAGGTGCTGCAGATAATAGCATTCTTGAACTTTTGAAAAGAATATTAGCTGATTATTTTGACAAGGGATACACTGTCTATATGGATAGATTTTACAGTTCGCCTGTTTTTGACTATCTATGGCTACGTAAAACTAAAGCTGAAGGCACATGCATGCCAAATCGCAAAGAACTGCCAAAAGATGCTATTGTAAGGAAAAAAATAAAGAAACAAGAAATGGTTTATATGAGAAGAAATCATCTCCTTTGTATAAAATGGAAAGACACGAGAGATGTTTTAGTTTTGTCAACAGCTCATCAAGCAACATGCACTGAGAAAGTTGTTCAAACAAAGGAAGGCCAACAGACTAAATCAAAGCCCGATGCCATACTGGACTACAATCTTCACAAAAATGGAGTAGACAGAAATGATCAGCTAATAGCATATTACCCATTCAAGCGAAAACAGCTAAAGTGGTTGAAAAAATTGTTCTTCCACCTCTTTGTAATGTCTATTGTGAATGCTTTCATCTTGTTCAAGGAGACACGAAGAGCAGACGACAAAAAGCACTGCCATCTTGCAACATTCATGCAAGAGTTGGGAGAAGAATTGGTCAAAAAAGGTGGAGCGGAAAATGAAAATGAAGATGTGGGCAGTGCTTCGAACGCAAACAGGCTTACAGGAAGGCACTTCCCTGACAAAATTCCTCCTACAGAAAAAGAATCTCAGCCGACACGGATTTGTAAAGTCTGTTCAGAAAAAGGAAAAGCAGAAACAGGAAAAGCAACACGAAGAGAAACATGCTGGTGGTGCTCTCAGTGTCAAGTGGCATTGTGTATCCCAGGTTGCTTTAGGCTATACCACACTAAGGGAAATTATGTGAAATAAAAAAAACATGTCTTTTTGGACACGTGAAATTCAGAAGGCATGCAAACAGATGTTGGATCATTGCATGTGTTTTATTATCATCATTCTCGAAGTGTGTTTTGCTGTAAACAGTATTTATAACCCTCCAAGCAGTAATTGATTTTTTTATTGATAGTATCAGTGTTTGAGAGTTTTATTCCACTATATAAATAGGTGTTTTTTACAGTGTAGAAAATTAAATGTAAAATAATTTTATTTGGTGTGAGTTTGATACACTCAAATAGTATTCATTACCCTACAAGTAGTAACTGATAAGGTTTTATATCGAGAACAAAATGTTTCTAGATTATAATATAGTTATTTAAATACATTTTTACAGTGTACAAATTTATGATACATGTAAAATTATTTTTTTTTGAAATTATTATACTTGATCTAAACAGTGTTTGCAATTCGCTAGGCAATTATTTATTTTTATTTTAGAAAGTATCAATTCTAAAGCATTTGATATCTGATATCATTTTCTTACAGTGTAAAAAAATGGCCAATGTAAAATATTTATGTAAGATTTAATTTTTTACAATGTAATAACTGTCTAATTCATATTTATAAGAAAAAGATGTAAATACATTGATATAAATAATTTATTTTATTCTTATATAATAATGTCTGAGTTTTCTATAAATACATAATAAAGCACTTTTTCAAAATAAAATAAAAATATTCTACTATCAAAATACGAGATAAATTCCTTTTTTTATGAAGTATATAGTCTCAAAGATTTGATAGCTGTAAAGATATTTCAATTCTTTCTCAAAATAAAATTTTAAAATTTTAATGAAAACAACAAAAAATGGCTGGGATGTCAGGCCAAAACAATAACATGATAGCTGGGCTTGAAAGTGTTAATCGTTAATAGAATTTAACATACGAAGCATTGTTGCATAAAATGTTGTTGGTTTTGTTAAGAAACAATGTAAACAAATAGTCTCTACTGTTTTTTCATTTATTTGCGAAATGTTATTAACGCAAGGCTTTTTAAACGATGTCTTAAACACAATATCACAAAAAGTAATACTTCCACTGAAACGGTATGGAAGAACGCGGCTTCAAAAAGTAGTACGAGAGATAATCCCTATGGTTTGTTGCTGACATTCTGTCTGAGAATGTCGGTGCCTCTGGAACAGCCTCTACAATTTTCCCGGGAACATTTTCTTCTTCGTCATGGTCATGCAAGTTGTACGTAGGTCGATAAATAATTCCTTCTCTTTTTCTGATAAAATTGTGAAGCACACACACTGCACGAATTATGTTGTTTACGGTTGCTACATTCTTGCTTGATATAGGAGTGGAAAGCACTGCAAATTTGCTGTTCATTCCAAAAGCACATTCAATACTTTTGCGTCCTCTATTGAGTCTGTAGTTGAAAACTCTTTTTCTGTTGTTTAATGCCCTTCTCGGATAGGGACGCAACATATTTTTTCCAATTGGGAACGCTTCGTCCGCGACAAAGTAAAACGGAAATGTTCTTCCACTTCCATCGTTTACTAACTCCTGGTCGTTTGGCAAATTTGGTCCATTTTCCTCTTTCTGTAGCCAACGACCTATTCTTGATGCCTTAAATACGCCTCCATCACTATTCCGATCAGCATGTCCAACTTCGATCACTGTAAAACATGCATCCGCATCACAAGCTGCCATCAAAATAACTGAATGGTATCCTTTATAATTATAGTTTGTTGAGCCGGAATTGGGCAACTTTTGTATACGCACATGCTTACTGTCAAAGGCTCCGATGCAATTTGAAAGATTCCACAGTTCGTAGAAACTGTCAGAAATTTGGAGCCAATCTTCAGTAGTTGGCACTTTCATGTAGGTTGGATGCAGGGCTTTCCATATTGCAGCAGTTGTCTGTGCAACAACGTGGCTAATTGTACTATCCCCTCTTAAAAAATAACCTGCCAAATCAGTGTACTTGCTTCCAGTTGCCAGATACCTGAAATTAGTTATAAGTGGCATTAAAATTACACAAAATGATACATAGTTAAAATAATCAACGTTAAGAAATATTACAGAAAAAAGTTGACAAAAATAGATGGTCACATTACGAGACTATGTTCTGTTCCCAACTAATAATTTTATTACACAGGCAATGAAATATTTTGTTAAATTTTTTATAGAAATAACATTTGTTACTTCTAAATTATTATTCGTCATTTGTAGTTCTACAATATACAACTGTATAAAGTTACAACCATGTATTTATTCTGTTTAGTGGCAAACTGCAAGGAGAGGTGGAAGAACCTGAGAACTGTGTTTGTTCGAAAACAGAAGCTGCTGCCCAGTGGATCATCTACCAAAGCACAGTACTATTTAAATGATGTAATGCAGTTCGTTGTTCCTTATATAAAAGTCCAAATCAATGAGTACGTATGTACTCAGTAATCTACCATCACCTGGTTGTACCTATCAGGAGAATGAAGAGCATTCTGAAATTCAGGATGATGATCCAAGCGAAACACAGGAAGGTTATGGGCCTACAGCTGAGAAGGATGATGCTGGCTGCATGGCTACGAATATCCAGGGGACCCCAAAAACCAAGGTAATGGCGAACATCATGCAAAGTAAAATGGAAACTAAACCCAAAAATAAAGCCAAAGGAAAAACACCCGATGATGTTTTTATGGAATACTTCCTAGAGAAGAAAATAAAACTTTCTGAACAGCCCGACAGAGCTCGCAAGACTTTTTTGTTGAGCTTAGTTCCAGAAGTAGAAGCAATGACTGACTCACTGTTTCGCCAATTTCGCCGCCAGGTATTAGATGCAATAGACAATGTTGACAACATTTCGCGTACTACGACACCAATAATTTCCTCAAGTGGCGCATCTATGTACTCTCAGAATATTGGAAATACGCTAATTCCAACAGTTCGTGCATTTCCCAGGTTTGAAAACTAATACTAATGTGCTATATTTTATGTGGCCCAAAGGTCAAAGATTTTGTGAAAAACATGGCTATACCATGAAACGAACTTAAGTGAAGTTATATTTTAAGTGAACAATGAACAGTTGTGGTGTGTTAAACCTAAAACAATTTGGAACTCACACTGAACCGTTTTGTAATATACACCTATCCCTCACTTAGCACGGCTTCAGATTGTGCGAATTCATTTAGCGCGATTTTTATTTTACTGCCCCAGTCTCAAATAGCACGTCTGTAAACTTCAGTTAGCACGAAATCTTGGCAGGCAAAAAAAAAAAAGTCTAGCACGACGCCACGAAGTCTGTTTCAACTTCTGTGAACATGTGCTGTGGGATACATTTAGCCAAACAAGGGGGGAAGAGAATCGCGCGCAGGTCTGTCTACGCTATCGGCTGTTGTACAAACATCAGCTGTGGCAAGTTGAATTGCGACAGTAATATCTGTTTCACTGTCAGTAAAGGATGGTTTGGAAAGGTACGCAACGTGAGCTGAAGGTCATGCTCAGGCGGGCAAGTCAGCCAGCCGACTGACGATAAAGTACATAACCACGTACCTCCCATTATGCAGTGTCGTGTTTGTCATACAAAGTGCGATGAGAGGCATATAAAGATAAAGGGTGTGACATATTTATAGTTGAGTGTTATTCAACGCATTTATATTACGTAAAGTATATTACTGTACAATTTTGGAACACATTAAATAAATTAGCCTTGCTATTTATGGAAACTAATGCTTCAGAATACACGATTTCGAATAACACGAGCATTTTCAGGAACGAATTAGTAGTGCTAAGTGAGGGATAGGTGTAGTATATAATCATCAGATTTAATGATTGTGGCATAAGAGTTTTCTAAAGTAGGAATAAATAACATTTCTAAATTGGTATCTCCTGCATCAATATAAGTTAATGAGATTTTTTCTCTGCAAACATTGCTTTTGTTCATTGAAGTAATGTAATTAAGTAGATATGCATGTGACGTATCATTTCATGTACTCATTTGATGATAATTTTTTTGGCAACAACGAAAATGTGAAACATTCAGCATCAAAGGAAGAATTTCTGCCATTAAAATGTGTGGACAAAATATTTTTCTCTGCAAATATGGGAAGTTTTTTAATGATTTTCTTTCCAGAGTCAACCATAACAATAGACCTGATAATCTTATTATATTATCGTCACTAATGCCTTAGCATCTATTTCATACAGCAACAATATTTTGTACAATAATAAATGACAACAAATTTGTTACCTTAATGTTATCAGCAGCCTTTCTGAAATTCCAACTGCTTCTCTGTAGTTGGTATCCTTATATGTAATGAAAGGGGCTACGAGCCCTTCAAGCACGCGAAAACTTTCCCTGCTCATCTTGTATGTTTGTTTGAACTTTACACTTTTACAGGATCTTCAAATTCACTAGCAATTTTGTACCATCTCTTTTCGTGCTGTTTTGCAAAATCTGGGTGTACCCAAAATCGTTTCCGTTTCTTGTTTCGTATGTACAAATATCCACTAATTACATCCTCTTCTGATGAAGACATGTTCGCAACTATTCCCAAATAAATTTCCTTGGTGGACAAGGAAGCACGAAACCAATTACACGCAATCGGTCACTCGCAACCAGTTGTCTACGATTGGTTTCCTCGGTGGACGAAGAACCTAACAATAAAAAAAAATTATTAGTTTTGAAACTCTAATTGAAAATCCGGTTTATTGACACACAGTTACTTATAAGTCTAAATGGTATTTCAGTGATAGTTAAAAGCTACTGTTTTGGTTTGGTTATTTTCTAACTACATCTAATCAACCCTCTCTTGATCAGGAGAGCAGAATGTTACAAGAATAAAATTAAGTTCATTTATTTATTTAAATATATCAAAAATTTGAAGATGGATTAGCACAAGACAACACATTTCAGGGGAAAGACTCTGTAATAGCATTGATTGTAATGACTGGTGCAGGTGTAACACAGGGGTGATGGAATGACCGATAATGGGTGTGGGTAACTCAGAAAGAGTGCCAGGTAGGGTAGAAAGGTGATTGCAGCATGCCAGTCCATGGTGAACACAAGGTGGTAAGTGTACTCAGGGTCGTGATGCCACCAGTGGCTGTGACGTCTGCATCAGGATTGTTGCCCGACGAGGATACCCTGGTTATACAACAAAGACATGAACACGAGATGGATGTGCAGTAGGTAGCACAAAGGTGAAGGGCCTAGCGGGCATACACACGCAGGTGTCTCGGTCAAGAGTTGTGAACACAATGCTGCAGCAACCGATGTCACTGCTGGGGGTGGTTATTGCAGGATCAATCCCTCCCCTCTCTCTCGACTGTTTGTCAGCTCGTTGTCACACGATACCCCACTGGCTTTGGACGTTTAACATGCAGTGACATGCCCTAAAGGACTTATTGGACCTGAGGAGACACCATGGGTTGTTGTAAGGAACCATTTCAGCATTTACTGGCGTGATGACAGAAAACCATGGAAAAAACATTCAGGATGGCTAAGCTGGTATTGGAACCTGGTTCCTCTGGAATGAGAATCCAGTATCTTAACACTGCCTCACCTCACACTATGAAATTTGTTTATGATCTATTCATAAACAAACTGCTTGATAAACTATTTCAATTTAAATTATGTAAATGAGTGGTTGTGTGAGCATAATTAAGTAAAACTTTATATCTGTATCTGTGTGTGCATGTGCATATTTCGTAGTCTTTTCTTGAAAGTTTGAATTTATTTATACTGCAGGCAGAATATCACTATCTGGTTCTCCCTAAAGAAGATATACCTACTATGGATAGATTGACCAACAGTCACTTGAATCTCTTGAAGCATATACAAGAAGTTGGTGAACGACTGGCTTCGGTCAACTCGCAGAGAACATTTAAGTGAGTCATTTAGCTGCATCTAGCAAAAAAAATTAATAAATTTCAAGGTACGTGAGTTATAGCTGGGATACAAGTAGCTATGCAGTACCTTTTTTCTTTAATACTATTTGCAGATAATCAAGCAATGGTAGATTAAGACAAATCTTATGTACTAAGGGTACTAGAGTTCTTCCAATTATTATCACATTTAAACACTGGAATCCAAGCGTAGTGGGAGCAATATGAACATTGAAACAATGTACCAGAAACCAAGAAATGAGTGTTAGGTAATTTAAAATGTGCATATATTGTTAACTATGATGTTTTTAGAATGTGAGTGTGTATCATGCCAGATTCAATAATGAGATTATGTGTTAAGATATTAATGTTATATATTGTTCCAGATTGGGATATCATGCAGTACCCAGTATGTCTCACATACACCTACATGTCATTAGTGATGACTTCAACTCTCCTTGGCTGAAGACAAAGAAACATTGGAACTCCTTCACCACAGAGTACTTTGTTCCTTCTGAAAGTGAGTATATTTACCAGCTGTTGGTTGGCCCTTTCATTAGCCATTACCTTGGAATGTGTACTAGGTATTTATTTGTTGAATGATTTGATCTGTTTAACGACATTTGAGTTGGTAAGCACAATACCATTAGAATTGTGTTTAAATTATATGAAATTCAAGTAAGTTGCATTTCAGTAATGATATAGTACAGTAGATTGTGTTGTAGACCACATGTGGCGAGGGCACTGCTTCAATTACAACCCTTGATATAGTCATTGGCGTAGCTGTGTTCATAAAGTTGGGGGGAACAAATAATGATTTTGATGTAATGTAAACCCATTCCCCTCTTACTAAGTGCAAAATAGTGCTTTTTAAGCAGTTTTTAATTCTAACCATTGGATTCATTGATGTTAAAATTATTATTGTTTCCTTAAGATAAAATTTGATGAGTGAAGAAATTACAAATAAAGTTGGGCAGAATAATATTATAAAGTAAAAATATCACGGTCTAGAAAGTTGGGGGGGACAGTCCCCTCCACCCAAAAAATTCAGGGGGACACGTCCCCCCTGTCCCCCCCCGGTTCCTACGCCCCTGGATATAGTTCAAATGTTTATGGGCCCCTGGGCAGTTTGGCCAGTAGAACCACCCTGCTTACCTTTTTTTTTGTGTTACACTAAGTGAAGAATGTATTATACATTGCTTCTTTCAATAGAACATGGCTAAAAATTTTCTAATTACAAAAAATAAATAAATATAGGGCAATTGTAAGTGTTATTTCAGTGCAAGTTAACACTATTAATTCCATCACACTACATATTAATTTTAATATACAATGCTAAACTTGCAAAAAATTCTCAAACAATAATATGAAATCTCATCCCTATATGAGTGCTTATAAAATACGTAAGTGTTCTCTATAATTAATTCTGAATTAATATTTTAGAATATTATTATAAAAATACTTTATAGTAATAGTAAATGTTATTAATTCAAAGACATTGAAAAACATAAAACCACGTTCAGTTACATCCAATAATCGTAATAAATATTAAAAATTTACACAAATTAATTTTATACACCTTATTTGATGAAAAATCATTAATGACGTGCATTTAAGAATAACAATTATTTTTTTACATCCTACTTCAACACTCATTTGTATCACACAATTTAAAAAGTCATATGTTATATATACAATTTAGAAGCACTTCAAATTGTTTTACAACAGGACAGTAATTACTTTGAAACTAAATAACGACATTCAAAATAATCATACTCCCACACCGTATTATATTACTTAAAACTTCAAATTAGAAATGCATGAAAAGGATCTACTAAGCAATAACATTGTTTTACAAACTATTTAGTAGTTCAAAAGTAATAATAACAAATCTGTCTTCCGTGCCTTTTTTAATGCAAAATCGTTTATTACATCTTCGTAGATCAATGACCGAGCCAGATCAGGCCCTTAAGGTAAGCAAGCTGAGCCCACAAATCCTTTCTTGAGACATTGTTGATCGGTGTACATTTTTTATTTCCTTCATTTTGCTGAAGGACCTTTCGGCTTCGGCAACTGTAACCGGAATTGTGCAGAACACTCAAACAGTGATACACACATTTGGAAATAAACTGTCCAGTTTTAGTCCCTGCAGATCGTTCAAAAGCTGGAGTGGTTTCAACTGGCTTGGACCTATATTCGAAACATGAATTAATTGATTTGTGATGTTTAAATTCTTCGGATATCTCTGTGTTTATGTCCTCAGAATATTTTTCACAGTGTCATGCAGATAGTTTCAATGTCATTGATATCCAATTAGTGCCACAAAAATTTAAACATACTGCTTACTTCTCTGGCGACAGAAATTTCAGTCAGTACACTTACAACAGAGACAATAAGTTTGTAAAAAAACACTCACTCTGAATTCCTGTTCAAGTATCTCTTTGTCATTCATTAGAGAAATTTACCCATATTCTTTGATTACATCATGGAAGTATTTTCTTTTCTTCCTTCTTCTCTCCTGAAAATCATTATCGGTCGGAAGACCAGTAGCCTGTTACCACTCACCACTTCTGGCTAATTCAAATTTGGTGATGAGTGGAACATACAGGTTACAGGTCATGAAAAAAGAAGAAATTTATACACAAAAGTTCGATGTATTACCTGTTTTATTTATTTATGTAAAAATTACACTATATTCCGGACAGAATAAATAAATTTAAATATACCTAAAAAAAATATATATAATACACTGAGCCATCGCCCGGCCACGGCCTGCTCGGCCCGCCGCCCGAACGACAGCTCGTCCTGGTGCTTGGACAATGACTGATCTTACAGCCTTCCTTCCCTTTGTGCAGGCAGTGTCCTGGGCTCGCTGACGTAATTCTCAGCCAATCACGGCGCATAGCAACAGAAGATTCCACGAAATGGTTACTTCTGTTCCCACGACGCAGCGATTTTGTCTCTTTCTCACACTCCCGAGACCGTGACTCACACGCCTAGCGTGTGAAACAAAGCCTCGGTCGTGGAAAAAACGAATTAGAATTACGTCAGCACGCCTTCCCACACAAAGAATCTAGCAAAAGAAAATAGATTAGAAAAATAAACTTATGAATTTTAAAAATAAAAACAATAAACCCGGAGAAATATTTTCACAATAACTTCGAAAAAGGAAAAACTTTAAATCTAACCTAAAATATGACAAAAAATGTTTATAACAAATTATTCTTACTGGATTGTATGAGGAAGGCTGTTATCTGGGTTCTTACAAGCCATAGCCTTGGCTACTAGCTTTGCTTTGGCTAGAAGATCCTTCCATTGATCAAGAAGCTGCTTCAGTTGTTCAATCAAACTATTGCTATTTGCAACTTTTACATCAAGAGTTGCATCTCTGGCTTGTAGAACTGTTTCTGAAGTCAATTGTTACAAGAATTTCCAACCAAACTGTAGCAATGAAAATACAATTGAAGGACTTGAGATATTGTGAAATTCCCAGCTGACAAATGCATCTTTGCATTTATTTAGTACACGCTTGATAAGGAGCAAATGTTTAGCAAATGTTTTGACACTGTCTACTCAAGCAGACCATCTTGCTTTAGAAAGGCTGTGCAAGGGTCAACCAACTTCTTTCTGCAGTATTTCCCATCACTGTGGGCTACGAGAAAAGAAATTATAAATTTTTTGTACCGAAAAACGTAATAACTTCTTCACAACACTCAGCAGCATTCACGCCACACAAATTTAGGCGGTGTGCACCTCAATTTGAAAATATGGCAAGCTTATTCAGTTCACAAATGATAACTTGTGCACTATTTTATATGCCAGACATGTTGGCTTTGTTGTTGAATCCCTGTTCCCTGCAGTCAGTTAGTCAGTCAGTCAGTCAGTCAGTCAGTCAAAGGAATTTTTTTGTTTTCCAGCTCACCAATGATCAGATGTGCAATGTCTTGTCCTGTTTTCATTGCTAGATAATAAACTCAAAAATCTCTTCAGTATCCTAAATGACGAATCACGATCTAAATCATTCTTAAGACGAAAATTGTCTGCTCTCAGTATGTGCTGCATCTGGCATTACATCTTCTAGTAATGCAAAATATTGTTTTCTCTCGCTCTCTCTCTCTGCAAATATTGCTTGAAGAACCCTTGCAGTACAAGCCTCAATGAATTCATTCTGTGAATCAGGAAAAAGATAGTGAGTTTGTAGCCTTTTGCCATCTCGTTGAGCTTTCTGTACTTAGGTTGCATTCTTTCTTAGCAGTGTGTCATACTGAGCTAAAAATTCAATAACTCTTAAAAAATTCCCATTATTGGAATCTCCAATCTTGCTAGAAGTGCCCCTAAATGCAAGGCCTCTCTCACCAATTAACAGAACTACAGACCATACCCTGTGAAACAGATCTCTTAAATATTTTACTTCCAAACCAATTTCAGCATCTAATTGATCACGTATGTCAGTTAGTTCCTTGGTTGAATCGGCTTTCTAGTTCTCTCCATTTAATATAGCATTGCTTATGGTGAGCACTCACTTCGTGAGATGGCAATTTTTTATACAGCTTACATCACAGATACTCTTGTTTCCACCCTTCATTACTACACAAAACAGATTTCTGAGATTCAGGGACATCAGAGCTGCAACTAAATAATTTACAAGGAAAACAAAACAGTGACTTGTTCGTTTCACTCCACACAAGCCAATCTCGTAACACTTTTTACCCGTTCTTATGATTAGAAAATAAAACAGTTCTGGGAAAGGCCCTTTTCCCATCATTTGAAAGGCTGTCAAGCATTTTACGAACAATGGTTTCAACAATACTTACATTTAAGTAACTACTCTATAAATTTCCAAGGTCAGAAGACACTTGCCAATCTGATATTGTCGGCATTCAGGTAACTCAATATCATTTTCACATTTTGAAGAAGATAAATTAACTGCTTATCTTACTTTTCAAAACATTACTCTAAGGAACAACAATATTATTTTCGCAATTCTGGAGACATATCAACTGCACTGCCTACTTCTTAGGAAACAATTCTTTCAGGAACAACAAACTCCACTTTTTCAGCACAATCTGGAGTTTTCAGCTGCGACAGTGAATTCACTTTAACTCCAACATCAAACAAGGTTCTACTTCCTCTTTTACTAACCTCTAATTTCTTCCCTCGTTCCTTAAGCTTCACAACTACGAGAATTCAGAATGAAAGAAGACCTTTCTCATAACAACTAGTACTTGTTACGTTGTTACAGCCAACCAATGATGAAATAATAAGTAAAAAATTAGGTCCCTACACATTACAAAAATGTTTTTAATTTCACATCATATCTTGAAAGCAGCACATTGTAGAGAAAAAATGCATTGAACAAAAATTGTTTCAAATATATTTATTAACATTAAAGTTTACCATTAAAACATTTGCACACTGCACTTTATGCACACTCAATGGTTTTCCACGCTACACATTGTGCATCTAAGCTGCTGTTGTGAACTGCTTCCTGGACCTCGGAAAGAGCGTAGAAAAATGAGGTGAGGAAAAAAAGATGAGCACGGTATCACCTCTAAGCACAAGGAAATGGACTGGCACACAGTCTTCTCGTCGTACATAGGGAAACTGTGAGATTTGAGCAGTGACCATGATATCATATGACAGAGAATTAAAGATTAAGGGGTGATACAAGTCCTTTGAATGCTTTTAAGAATATGTACAGGGGTTTACATGCCTAAAAATTGTTCTGAAAACATGTATTTTAGCCATTTTCACTCTTCTAAAAATATGGTTGAAAAACTATATATAGAACCAGAACTACCCATCCACCCTCAGTACTTTCTTAATGCTTTTCGTAAACAGACCCCACTCTGATATCTTGAACAGTTTTCAAATCACATGTTTTTTTTTTACTGAAGCTCTGCACCCCTTGTGTGCCCAGTTAGGCAGGGCCCTTAAATAATATTATTGGTGATGAGGCAAGTAAAAAATAAAACTGTTTTAAGCACTAAGATTATTGAAGAATTTTTAACAGTTGAATTTTTTTAAAAATATTAACTACATACATACTTAATTTACAGGAATTGCCTTGAAGCGGCAATTGTGTGTGGAAAATTTTGCTTGAATCGCAGTTCATTCAGCATATTGCATGTGATTACAAATTTTCAAAAAGTCTCAAGAGTTTTATTAACTGTTTACTGATATTTTACTTCAGCTATAATGATTGATGCCAGCTTGTAGATTAAATAAACCAAAGAAATACAAATAATCAATAAATTAAGTTTTGATGTGCAAAGTTATTAATGGTGAAGAATTTTTTTACAGTCCTGTGGTTGTGTAACTTTCATCAGTGAAGCTATTTAATTAATATTCATTAACTTGTACTAAATATGTTGATTTTATTTGATAAAAATGTGTTTCAGGTGTGATTTCTCAAGTAGAAAAATATAAGAAGTTTGCTCCAGCATCAAAAGAAAAAAGCAAACTGTTATTGGAGAAGCCACTAGCTTGTCATAAGTGCAGCTTCCTTCCTGGGAACATGCCAAAACTCAAGTCACATTTGTTAACACACTTGAAAAAATAAAACATTATTTATTGCCAGGCGTGCAAGTGTTTGTGCCAAGTTCATTATGCAAATGTAATTGGCAACATTTTTTTGTCTCCTCCCATTAATAGCTTGTGGCTGTGAATATTTTTGTATTTTATGGCTTGTAAGAGAAATAAAAACTTCTTGTTTTCAGATTTTTCACTAAAACTTATGCTGCTTTAATCACCAAGTTCATTTCTCAGAATTGACTAGGATGTAAGATTATTCTGTGTAACTCTAATTCATGTTAAATTGCAAATTAAAATTGAATGTTTCTCATAATTGTCAGCATCTGTTAATTTTAAATAGGTTATGGAACAGTAACAGGTTAACAGTAAAAGTGAAGGTTGAAAACTGGTTTGGTTCAGTTGAATTATTCTTTAATAGACACATGCTTGCTGCAAACTGTGGTGAAACACTTATATGACGACAGGCACACGTTATGCTGGACTGATGTGACCCAAACGTAAACAAACACCTCGTTTGTTTACAAACACAGGACTGCATGAATGGCAGATGATATTTGTCAATACACGAGTGCCTAACATTACTTAGCCCTGTTTGCCATAACTTTAAAATATAATAAAGGAGACTGACCTGTAGTACAAATAAACAATACACCAATCCCTCACTTAGAACGACTAATTCGTTCCTAAAAATGTTCGTGTTAATCGAAATCGTGTATTCTGAAGCATTAGTCCCCATAAATATAAGGCTAAATTATTTAATGTGTTCCAAGATGTGTAGGGAAGTAATCTTTGCATAATATAAATGCGTAGAATAATACTTGAAAATGCATATGTCATATCATTTATCTTTTTAAGCCTACCACCGAATACGTTAGATAAAGAAAACATGGCACAGTGTAACGGGAGATAAGTGGTAACATATTTACCGTCAGTCAGCAGGTTGGCTTGCCCGCCCAGGCGTGACCTTCAACACGCGCGCGCGTCTGTCTGCCTGCTGTTGCAAGCAGCTGGATCCTTTGTTATTACGTTTAAAACTTAACAAAATTAAAACACTTTTATGAAATTAAGAACCGGTTTTATATAACTTTAAAACACACAGCCATATGTTAACATTTAATTTGTTATGCACACCTCTTATAAAAGCGGCTATGTAAACAAATCAGTTAACAGATAAACAGATCTAGATTTTCCCTAGAGCACAAACATAACATTAAAATACGGGTACACTCCCTATTTAACGCGGTTGTCGGGGGACATAACTTTTACCCGCGTTATTGCATAACCGCGATGTTTCGATGTGACCAAGGTCAAAAGGCATAAAACACCGCCTGTGTTCTAATAGGTCGGCAAGCACGCACAGTATAGACGGCCCGCCTTTGTGCGGACTTTGCATCCGCAGTTTCCACTAAACACGGGTGAAAAAATAAAAATAATAAATTTTAAAGATAAATATTAAATGTTGAATTGTTTTTATTTTTCCGCGTGCCGCGCACAGTTTGTCGCACGGCCTACGAGAGCGCCACACGCCGCCATACACACGTGCGGCACACAAGCTGCTGCTGCCAGTCTCGTGGTGTTAGCCACAGTATCTGCTTCGTCAGTGTCCGTAACAAAGTAAGTGCAGTGTGTGCGGTTACACACGATTCTGTGGTCAAAGTCTTCTAAAAAGAAAGGCCGTAGTGATACTTAAAACCGAATATGAATCGCAAAGTACCGAGTTTGATTGACAAAATAAAAATTCTAGATTTACTTACAGATAGCTTGTCTTTGGTAGAAGCAGGCCGCAGATACAGGAAAAAAACGATTCTAGCATTCGTACAATAAAAAATAAAGAATCGTCTATCGTGTCAAGTGGTTAAACTTTATTATCCATGCTTACAGTAAATTATAAATGGTCACATGTGGGAAACAAAAATTGCGCCAATTTAATTTTAGCGCAATCAGTGACGCCGTATTAAAAACCGTGTTAAACTTTGTCTTTACTTATTTCACCAAACGCCGTGTCGAGTTGCTGAGTGTGTGTGGCTCGGATCGGCAAGTGTTATATTCCCCAGCCTCTGTTTAAAGGTCGGGAGACCGCTACACATAAACATTTCCGGGACTTGTTTACTACCTCACGGCAAAAGTGGTACAGTATGGTTCACGTAAATATTGGACCGCTGGGAATTCCTGGGCAAAGATTAAAAATACGCTAGCCGATTTACTTTACTATTTAATGTTAAAACATTATACCAAAGTAAAAAGATGAACTTGTATAATACAATGAATTACCCAATAATATTACGTCTGTAGGTTTAAGTTGTAACAAAACATTTATATACAGATGTCCAGTAAAGTACCAATTAAGATTCTGGAGTGGAATTTTAAACACCGGACTACCTGATTTTGCCTTGTACGCAGCGACGCTGCTCAGTCAAGTGACTCATGCTCTGCCTGTGTGCTGCGTGAACACATTCCCTCCCCCACTCCCCCTGGTGTTTCTGCCCGCTCTAATCTCTACCTCTCTCCATGTTCTCGGCTAGCCTCTCCCTACCCAGCGCTTGCCGACAACCAAGCTTATCCAACATCAATCCCCAGCCGAGTCACGCTGGATAATGTCGCTGGACGGTCAGGTCCCCTGTCCGATGCTTCATTTGTGAGATAAAGCGACGTTAAGAACTAGTGTTTCAGAAAATATCACTGGGCTGGATTGGACCATAATTTGAAAACCCTACAAGATAGAGGAATAATGTACGGAGATATCTTGTTTAGAATTTTACTGCGGACATTTTCTACGCCTAGGCTTTTTTCTGCCCGATGCTTAGTTTGTTAGTTACAACGCAAAATTATCCTAATCGGCTGTCAACCATTTATTCCATTATTATTATTCATTTCTGACTGGGGGACATGGTTTGACCCGCGATATACCCGATTCTGCGATCAATCGGGGCGCGATATACCGGGAGTTTACTGTATGTACAATATGTACATATACAAAACATAAAAGTTAGTTAAATATTTTCTGGGGTGAAATTAACACTATCATCTTGATTTTTTTTAAAAAACGTGTCCAATTTCATCTGCTTTGGTTTCTGTACGGTACGGCCTGGTCTGCAGCCGGGCATCAACGGTAGGGCCTGGTCTGCGGCCGGGCATCAACAGTACGGCCCGGTGTTTGTTTATCTGCGTGCGCATCTCTTTCCCCTCGCATTCCAAACCACTCTTCCCCCCTCGAATTCCATACCTGACGTCGCGTCGTTTCCGAGATTTTTTTTAGCCTGTGGCGATTTCGTGCTAACTGAAATTTACAGACGTGCTATTCGAGACTAGGGCAGTAAAATTTACATCGTGCTAACTGAATTCGCATTAATTGAAGACGTGCTATGCGAGGGATTGGTGTATGTGATTTTTCAAGAAATTTTAATAATATTAAGGAAATGGAGGCAAAACAATAACATAACATTGGAATTACATTTATACTTGATAATGGCTAAAGTTCTCTGAGGCACAATGTGACTAGCAGAAAAAAAAAATGTTATTGAAACTGCAGGACGTTACGAAGGGCACCCGGCTCGACAACAGTTCAATTCAAGTTCAGTCTCTATTGTTGGTATCCAACACAACACGTAGATGCCGTCTACCCATTAAATAATGGTGGGGGTTGCTCTGGGCTAAAACTCTGTTGGTAGGCTATTTCTACCCCAGGACCTCTGGGGGGACCGTGGACAGTTACTATTAGGTGGCACAGTCTCTGCGATAACGTCTCGTAGCGGGAATCACAGTGTAAGTAGAGGGGAGTTTCCAGTCCAACAATGCGCTGGCGCAGACTCAAGGCTACCATGCCTTACCTTGCGAATGCTGCGCTGGCTCTGCAGTCTCCAGTCTGCGTGACAGCTGTCCCAGGGAGTGTGTTGAGATGCACCAGTAGGCACCACACACTTTAGGTCACCAGAGCACTCACACAGGCGAAGTTCCGGCGCGCACATAGTTGTTTCCCGGACCGCGGACGCGTTGGTGAATTCGATAAATACAGTCCCAAATCAGCGGGCAGTATTAATAATACCGAAAGTTCAACTTCAGGTTGCGATTCCGCAGCCCGGAATCGCGGGTAGCGAAAACTTCTCACAAAGCGACACAAGCTCCGACTCTGCGCAGCGGACCGACTCCCCGAGAAAACGCCGGGCAGCTCTTTTATACCTCCGCCGAGTGTCACCAGCGGCCTCTCCTATTGGCCCGTTTTTAAGTTCAGGCGGTTGCCGATTGCCGCTAATTCTCCTGGCGCTGGCGCGCATGCGCCGTCACACTATCACTTCAACAGTCGAATATTTACCAACACCGCGGACCATTGTTGACTAGGCCCCCTCAAACACTGTTTATATCTCCTTAAATACGCCCTACTGACCATATATATATATGTGGGCCGTGTATCGGTACAAAACCTTTAGTACATCCTATTATGTATATTTTGTTGAGGTTTAAAGTCTCCTTTTTTTTAGACATCATATAATTTAAGATGGTGTATATATTGAGAAATACTTATAGTATTGTTACGATTTACCTGCGGGATCGTAAAGGATAGCCCAATTAAAGATTTTTATCACACACACAATCAGGGCCGCAACCAGAGACTCTGGCACCCGGGGCATGAATGGATTCATGCGCCCCCCCCCCCCCCCCCCCCCCATCTTTTTTTGCACATACCACGGAAAAATGGTGCATTTTCCATACCTACATGTAACAGTTTCTGTGCTACTGTACCTTCCATGCATATACCCACTATGTCCATAAAGTAGTCCGTATAATCACTAGACTTGTTCATTAAATATGTTGAGACGTTATATTGTAAATCAGATTAGACATTCCTGGCATGCAAGTTAAAAAACTTTTTACCAGGTACCAGTTGTAGTAGGAATTACAATGCAAGCGATTTCGGCGCCCCCACAACTTTGCGCCCGGGGCGTATGCCCCGCTTGCTCCCCCCTAGTTGCGGCCCTGCACACAGTTTTATTTATTACCACTACTTGTCACTTACAATTAATCTTCTAAGATGGCAAATAATTAACTACACTTAAAGAAATGTCTATTCCCCAGTCACTCGTTCCACACACCTCGCTGGGCCGCACCTCTGGCACAACTCACGCCGCAGCACCCCTCGTGGGTCTCCGCCGCCGCCGCCACACTTCCCCTTCGCCGAGATCCCACTCGACGCCTCGCTCGGAACTTCGCCGCGCCCGCGACGCTATCGCCCGGAACTGAACTCTTCGCCCTGGAACCTTCGTCCAGGGACTTCGCGACACTATCGCCCGGAAACTCCGCCGCGGGAAAACTCCCGACTTCACTCTGAACTCTCTACTCAGACTGACTCGAAGGTCGGCCCCACCTCCTTAAATAGCCCTTGGGTTCCCGTCCAGAACAATCGGGCATGTCTTCGAGATATCGCGCGACCTTCGCCGTCGAAATGCCCAGAAACGCGTCGTGAGTTCCGTCGAAGGACGCGGCGGCTGCTCAAAGAATGCCGATAAACGCAACAAGCATTGGGTTCCCACACAACGCGCCGATAAACATGTCCGAGTCCTTTTATGCCGCAGTGCGGCCTCTTTTAAGTAACTCGATCTGAGGCAGGTGCGCGCTGCGAAGGTCAGTATGTTGCAAGATAGTATGACACGAGATACCAGGGAGAGGATGCGGGTGGAAGGGGGCGCAGACAGGCCGAACTAGCGCGGCGACGCCAAGCACTGCAGCGAAGCGCGATCGTAACATTGCCCCCTCCTTAAACCTGTTCCACCCGAACAGGTAATTCATTTCTTCCCGCATATCCCTTCAATCGGTCTAGATGCACCACTTTCATTCGTCCTCTTTTCCCCCTCTGGATACGGTACACCACATCATTTAACCGTTTCAATACTTCATACGGGCCTTCCCATGCTGTCTGAAGCTTAGGACACCTGCCCTTCCTTCGCTGAGGGTTATACAGTCACACTAAATCGCCTTTGTGATATCCTGACGAGTTAGCCTTCATGTCGTACCTTGTCTTCATTCGGTTTGTCACTATTCGGAGGTTCCTACGAGCTTCGTTATGTAAAAATGTCATTCGTTCCTCCAAGCGTTTGACATAGTCGGTAGTGCTGGTCGACTCTTGGTGAGGATGACCGAACTTGATGTCACAGGGTAGCCTCAACTCCTGTCCAAATACAATACTTGCAGGAGTCTGCCCAGTCGAGTCATGAATGGCAGCCCTATAAGCCATCAGGAATAACTGAATATGTTGATCCCAATCTTGCTGATGTTCGGCCACGACCTTGGCAAGGTGTTCCTCTAGAGTTCGGTTGAACCTTTCCACCATGCCATCTGACTGAGGATGTAGGGCTGTAGTCCTGGTTTTATTTATGCCTAGTAACCGGCACACCTCCTGAAACATTGTGGACTCGAAGTTGCGGCCTTGGTCTGAGTGGAGCTCCATTGGTACCCCCAAATCTACAAATGAAATTGTTGACTAGTGTATCTGCAATGGTGGTAGCCTCCTGGTTCGGAAGTGCATAAGCCTCTGGCCACTTACTGAAGTAATCCATCACTACCAGAATATACCGGTTACCATCTTTAGTCTTGGGGAATGGCCCAGCGATGTCGATTGCTATCCTTTCAAATGGAGCTCCCACATTATAGGCTTGGAGTTTTCCGCGACTACAATGTTGTGGTCTTTTCCTAGCTGAGCATGTTTCGCATTTTCTACACCATGCCTCCACGTCCTGGCGACATTTCAACCAATAGTAGTGTAGGCGGATCTTACCCAGAGTTTTGTTAACTCCTAGGTGTCCGCCAGAAGTACCATCGTGGATTTCTTTCAACACCTCTGCTACTAGACTCTTTGGAAGTAATAGTTGCATCTTAACTACTTTTCCATTTGGACTTTCCCATGCTCTCATCAGCAGCCCATCCACAAGCCTTAAAGAATCCCATTGTGTCCAATAAGCCTTGACTTCCTTTCGGTCACTAGATACCTCCTGCCATGATGGACGTCTAGTACCCTTTTCCATCCAGCTTATAATGGGTCCCAGGTCAGGGTCTTGATGCTGAGCTGATTTTAAGCTGGCATTGTCCCATTTGTCATCACCATTTGTTATAGTAGTTCGCCGAATATCTTCGATTCCCTCATTTTTCTCTGCTCTTTTGCAGTGGTTGCAGTCTACCTTGCAAGGTCTTCGAGAAAGAGCATCGGCATTGCTATGAATTCGGGCCTTCCTGTGTTCAATCCTGCAATCATATTGCTGTATCTGTTCAATCCACCTAGCAAGTTGTCCCTCTGGATTCTTGAACTGTAACAGCCACTTAAGTGCAGCATGGTCAGTTCGTAAAAGGAATCTCCTCCCATACAGATATTTGTGGAAATGTCGGAAGGACTTTACTACAGCCAGAAGTTCTCTTCTTGTGACACAATACTTACTTTCAGGCTTAGACAAAACTTGACTGTAGTATGCTATGACTCTTTCATTCCCATCCTGGACTTGGGAAAGTACAGCTCCCAACCCCCTTCCACTTGCATCTGTGTCAAGGATATAGTCTCCATGTTGACGGGGATAGGCGAGAATAGGGCTTGTACACAGGGCTTTTTTGAGGTCTTGAAAGGCAGTCTCGCATGTTGGCATCCACAGAAATTGCCTCCTTTCCTCGGTCAGCTCATGCAGAGGCTTTGCAATGGCTGCGAACCCAGGTACAAACCTCCTATAATAGGTACAGAGACCCAAGAAGCTCCTTACATCATGCTTGTTTTCAGGCCGTGGCCACTCCTTTACAGACCGGATTTTCTCAGGGTCTGTTCGGACCCCATCCTGTGATACAATATGTCCGAGGAATGTTACCTCATGTTGAAACAAGAAGCACTTCTTAGGACTTAACTTGAGCTGTGCATGGCGAAGCCTGTAGAATACATCCTGGAGGTTCTTTAAATGCTCCTGTACAGTATTTCCCACCACAATAATGTCGTCCAGGTACACTAGACATGTTTTCCAAGTCAAGCCATGCAGCACAAGTTCCATCAATCTCTCAAAGGTTGCGGGTGCATTACATAATCCGAATGGTAACACAGTAAACTGAAACAGCCCACTTCCTGTTGAGAAAGCAGTCTTCTCTTTATCCTCGGGGTGCAGCTCCACTTGCCAGTAACCACTCTTTAGGTCCAGCGTAGAGAACCATCTGGTGCCAGAGAGTGTGTCAAGTGTGTCATCGATACGTGGGAGGGGGTAGCTGTCCTTTTTAGTGACATCATTCAGCTTCCGGTAATCCACACAGAACCTCAGTTGGCCATCCTTCTTTGCTACCAGAACAACTGGGGAAACCCAAGGACTTGAAGAAGGCTCTATGACACCACCCTCCATCATACTTGCAATCATCTTCTCTGCCTCTTCCTGTTTCGCTAGAGGAAGTCGCCGTGGTGCTTGTCGGATTGGTTCGGCATCGCCAGTGTTAATGCGATGATACACGATGCTGGTTCTTCCAAGGTCAGTGTTCCCTAAGGAAAAAAACATCTTGATTTCTCAACAGGAAAGAAGTAACTCCTTCCATCTCTTCACTTGTCAGATTATCTTGGCTTCGCTCCAATAACTGTTCTAAATTAGGATTAAGTCTCTGCTCGGTATGTATGCTAGGTGAAGAAGACTCACACAGGCCTACCCAAGAGACTGGTTCACAGCTAGCTATTGGGTCTCCCTGTTTCAGAACCCTCGTTCGCGAATCAAGGTTGGCTACCCTGACTGGTACAACCTCGCCGACCTTAGCAATGCTTCGAGCAATCAGGAGCTTCTCCAATCCTAAAGTCATATCCAGCTCAATCAGGTAGCTCATTTTGCCCCTAGGGTCTCCCATTATTCTAGCAGCTACAATCTGCTCATGGTTTCCTGGAATTGACACAGATTCGCTAACTACTACTTGCATTACAGGAACTTCCAATTGATCAGGGGTAAACAAAGCCACCTCTTCCCCTTTTATACGCAGTACCTGTCCCTCCATGTCAATAACAAATCCATACTGATTCATTATATCCACTCCAAGAATTACTTCATCAGTGATATCGGCAACAAGAAACGTCTGTGGTAATGTCCAAGTCCCAATCCTTACTTCCGATTCCAACCATCCATGCACTGGTGCAGTGTCCCCAGTGGCTGTTTTAAGCCTGTATGGAATGGGTGTTCTCTTCAGTTTGTCCCTACTCACAAGGTCTGAGCGGATGATAGACACTGATGCCCCTGTGTCAACAGTGAGTAAACACTGTCTACCATTGATCCATCCATTAAGCAACAAACTGTCCTGACCTCTGCGAAGTAAGGATACTGGGAAAACCCTAGGGGCTACCATTTCCCGTAGAGCTGGCATGCGCCCCCTCACACCAGCTACTGCTCGTTTCCCTGTTCTTCTCGCATGTCTTCTTTCTGTGATGTCTTCTTGCGTGTCGGGCATTCCCACTGGATGTGTCCTAATTCTTGGCAAACAAAGCACCGTGGGTGTCCTACTCTTCGGGCCTGGGTACCCGGAGTATCATTCAGCAACTTCTTCAATGCCCTGATGATATCTCCTTCATTAGTGTTGTTTCTGGCATTTCCTTCAATATATGGCTCCAGTCCAGTTCTCCTTGTCCTAATGCTGGTGTTTCTTGAAGCACTGCGTGCTGCTTCTATTTCCAAGGCATGGACCAAGGCATCGCAGCTCTTCCTGTGCCGGGCCAAACGAAGAGTCTGCTGTACTTCTTCATCTCTGATCCCGTCTATAAATGCACTGGTTGCCAGCTGTTGTCGAATTTCTGTTGGTGCATCTGGATAAGCGAGGTACACAAGACGCTCAATGTCAGCCTCAAATTCCTGGAATGTTTCTGAGGGCCGCTGCTGACGTGTCTTCAGGGCTGTTCTGTATACCTCGCCCATGTGTCGGTCGCCATACCTTAGCTCGAGAGCTTCCACCAGTACCGCATAGTTCTTCTGCTCTGGTACTGGTATGGTCTGAAGCAGCTCGAGTGGAGGTCCTCGCAGGGCCAGGACAAGTACTGTAGCCTTCTCCTCCTCGCCCCAGCCATTTACCTCAGAAGCTGCCTCAAACTGTCTTCTGTAGACAGCCCACGAGGTTTGACCATCGAAGGTGGGTGGCTTGAACTTTGAATGACCGTTGACAGCACTCTCTAGCTTGTTGTCCCCCGAGGAACTCCTCTTGTTCGAAGCAGCTGTAGCCTCCTTAATCAGTCGGCGACACTCCTCGGTTACAGCTGCTACTCGCTGTTCGGTGGTCTGCTCGAGCTGAGCTAATTGTTGGGCCACTAGTTCTTCATGTTCGGCTAAATTCTGTTTCAGACATTGCACCTCACCTTCAAATTGGGTGCTGGTTTCGTCAATCTTCTTCATTTCTTCTTGAGCAGCTATTATTTCTTCTTGTCCCCTCTTCATCTCTTCTTGAGCTGCCACCAGTTCAGCACGCATATCTTCCTGACCCCTCTTCATTATATCGATTTCATTCTTCATGGCATACTTCATCTCTTCTTGGCAGTTCCTCATTTCATTCTTCATTTCTTCCTGGCTGCTATCAATTTTAACCTTCATTTCTTCCTGGCCCTTCTTCATTTCTTCTTGGCCCTTCTTCATTTTTTCTTGGCCCTTCTCCATTTTATTATTAAGTTCGGCCAAGAAAGCCACTATATTTTCCAACTTGTCAGCAGCCATCTTTCTTGTCAACATACACTATAAGTCTTTCACTGTCACTATTGTTCTATCAATACACTATTTATCACCTATGTGCTTAACTACCTACAATTCCTAATACTAACTTTATTCTAAAAAAAAAGGTAATTCTATTATTATTTTAATTTTAAATTTCTTAAAACCTAATCCTAAATCTAATAAATAGGGCTATCCCATTTCTGACACCAAAATGTTACGATTTACCTGCGGGTTCGTAAAGTATAGCCCAATTAAAGATTTTTATCACACACACACAGTTTTATTTATTACCACTACTTGTCACTTACAATTAATCTTCTAAGATGGCAAATAATTAACTACACTTAAAGAAATGTCTATTCCCCAGTCACTCGTTCCCACACACCTCGCTGGGCCGCACCTCTGGCACAACTCACGCCGCAGCACCCCTCGTGGGTCTCCGCCGCCGCCACACTTCCCCTTCGCCGAGATCCCACTCGACGCCTCGCTCGGAACTTCGCCGCGCCCGCGACGCTATCGCCCGGAACTGAACTCTTCGCCCTGGAACCTTCGTCCAGGGACTTCGCGACTCTATCGCCCGGAAACTCCGCCGCGGGAAAACTCCCGACTTCACTCTGAACTCTCTGCTCAGACTGACTCGAAGGTCGGCCCCACCTCCTTAAATAGCCCTTGGGTTCCCGTCCAGAACAATCGGGCATGTCTTCGAGATATCGCGCGACCTTCGCCGTCGAAATGCCCAGAAACGCGTCGTGAGTTCCGTCGAAGGACGCGGCGGCTGCTCAAAGAACGCCGATAAACGCAACAAGCATTGGGTTCCCACACAACACGCCGATAAACATGTCCGAGTCCTTTTATGCCGCAGTGCGGCCTCTTTTAAGTAACTCGATCTGAGGCAGGTGCGCACTGCGAAGGTCAGTATGTCGCGAGATAGTATGACACGAGATACCAGGGAGAGGATGCGGGTGGAAGGGGGCGCAGACAGGCCGAACTAGCGCGGCGACGCCAAGCACTGCAGCCAAGCGCGAGCGTAACAGTATTTACATTATTGTACTTTGTATTAAGCTGCATAGGTATTTTATTCAAGATGAGATTAATGCTGTTTTGTAAGCTGGCCTAGTTTCTTTATGGGATAAGTATATATGTTGTTCAGGTTGTTTAAGATTTTATTTTCTCTGTTTGTTTTTCTTGCTTAATATTTTATTGATTTGACTACAGAAATTAGATCTTTGCAAAGCTTAACCAATGTAGTTTTCAGCTTTGATTCAGTTTGTCTTTTCCTCTCAGCATTTATTGTTGATTATTGAGAACATAGGGCTATGCGTAGGCAGAGCTGAGGAGAGTTGCAACCATCATCATGACCGACTCAGGGCTGGTGGGTGGGTCCGCCATCTGGTGAGGTACCTTCTGGCCGCCATGTTTTAGCTGGTTTAACTTCAGTTTTCAGTGTTTGAAGGCTAGGTCTCTGCCATTCATTTAGTGCAGAGAGTAGGGAGTTTGAAGTGAGTTTTCGGAGCTTTTGTGATCCTGATGGCTGAAAATGTATGAAGCTTTGTGGGTCTACAAGGATGTGGTGCCATCGCTATCATGCTTCTACGTTGTGTAGCAGAATTTGGAAATATGGTTTTGTGTATTCCTGGTGAGGACAGGTAAGGAGTGGAATAGGATTCAGAATTGGAAGAGTAAGGGAGGGGGAGGGGGGGGGGGGGGCTACTTGCAAACGGGCGAAGCCCAATTGCAAGTGTACCAACCAATCAATCAAAAACTAACCAGACACACTCATCCTGTTGAGATTTTTTTTTTGTCTGCTTTTCCTACAAATTTTTCTTTGTAAATTTATGACACAGGTGTGTGTTTAGGCAAAGGGATTCCGTAGAGGTCCAGTTTGACAGTCTCTCATAATCTACTGATTCCATGCAGATAACTTGATAATTAATCTATAAGACCTTTGTGATTTTTGATCTGACATTTCAACCTGGAAATGCAGAAAGCTTAAACTTATTGCAATAATACTGTAGGTTGACATACAGGATCAAGGGAACATTCTGTAAGGCTATTGAAAATTGAGAATTGTCTTTAAGTAGAAGGTAAATATGTATTTCACTTAAAACATTAACTAAATATAAATTATCTATTCGAGGATTAATTTAAATGCATTTTCTCTTAGTGTCCTTTGTTTATCTAGTTAAAATAGGTGTACTTTGTATTTGTGGTTAATGATTTAGTGCCATTTTGTGCTACCATATCACACAATCATTCACACATACATTTTTGTTGAATTTTTCATTTAAATATCATTCTGTATAAACATGTCAAGGCTAAATACGGAATTACAAGAGCCTCTAACAACAGTGTCAGTCAACGCCATATACCTAGCGAAGTGATTTACAACATGACTTCACCTGTCAGAATATTTTGCCAAATAATTTAAATGCTGCCAACAATTAAAGATTTTTATCGATATTGTGTGCTATTTATGTAGTATTCTTGTACGTAATGCATTAGCGTAACTTCAGAAAAGTACAGTCATGATTGAATTGCTTAGGCATGACCACATGAGTTAACAGCAGCAATGCTACCAAGGAAAACATCTGAACGAACAAATATGTACAAACTTAATAGGATGGTGACAATTGACAGGCACAAAACCATATATATATATAATCCATCCAAAATATGAGTATCAAACTTTTGTGGTTTGATGGATGGACTGAATTTTTCAGGCCCTCTGACTGGCTGCAGATCACATAACACAAATGGAGGCAATGTGTTTCTATAATTCCAGCTTTGCAGAAAATTCTTGAAGTGACAATGCATCAGTATGTGTGGAAATTTCCAGACAGTAATAATAATATGAATGGTACAAAAGGAAATTGGGGAAGGTATCAGCTGTGGCCAATGGTAACGAACCATCTCTGCATTTTCTCGGAATGATATCAACGAACCATGGAAAACAGAATTAAAGCCCAGTGTTTTAAGTACATCAACCTGCTTATGTTAGTAAGATTCATTAAAATTTTTTTTTATAGTTTGCAAAAGGCTGATTTTACAATTTGAACTAGACAGGTTATGAAATTGTAATTAAGTGCACTTCAAACAGGTAGATCATAATTTTGGATTACCTACCTAGAATTAAAACTCCATCATGGCATCACATCTCCATGTGCATATCACCCTCCCATCCCACCTGAAGTCTGAACATTCAATTCCAAGGCCACTCAAACTGCAGTAGGCAAATTAAACTAGTCAAACTAGAAGTTCCATGTTCCCTCCAGATGAGAACTAAGATTATCAGGTCCCACACTGAATCGTGACTCCTCTACGATATTCCTCCACCCAGTTTCTAGTGGCTGTGCGGTGCTCTTTTGTTGGTATACACCACAGCCCCACGTGCACAGAAATCACCTGCATGAAGGTGATTACAGGACAGTTTGACACCCCGCGCCCTGTTGGCATCCTGCCATCTGTGACGGGCTGTCAATAGACACTGCTTGTATCTTGTATTGCTGTTTAAAACACATCTGGTCTGATCCCCTAATTCTTTGTTACTTTGTGAGTCATATTTAATTATATTTGTTTAATCCTAAGTGTAGTTGCCATTTTTCTCGATATGCCACTTCTGTAGTAATATTTCATATTTTAGCAATTGATCCACTGTAGTTTCATTTTGCCTGCTAGAATATCCCTATTTTAAAATTAATCTACCATACTTTTTTATACAGTAGATATCAGCACTGTTTTAAGGTACAATTTGGATGTGTCAATTTTTTTTTTTGAGAAGGACATAAGAGTTTGGAAAAAATATTATTTGTACAGTATATTGTGATGTATGGTTAATATTTGTAGTATACAGACATTGTGAAGAGCAAGTGAATATTTGTATTGATAAAGGAAGATTGTCTGGTCATTAGCAAAAGCTGTTTTACCATTAATTAAATTATACATTATATTAATACTATATAAATGTCATCTGTTGACATATTCTGCCAATCTCAGCAGACAATACATTTTGATATTTTCTGTGCAGTATTCATCACTGTGCCCACAAACTGATGATGGTAATGATAGGGGATTTTTTTTGGGGAGGGAGGGGGGGGGGGGCAGGGAAGCACGTGTGTGAGAGATGAGGTGGTGGTTCATTCCTTCCTGCTGATAATCTTATGTCTACTACAGTTTGGCACACACACTGTAGACATCTTATAGACACTTATCCAAATCTGGAGGTTATTATACTCCTAGAATGTAACTGCCCATGATTTCAGTACATTATAAGAATTTAGACTTGATGCAAGACTAGTAAAGTTTAAGACTAAAGACAACATTCTTGTTACAGAAACTTTGTTTTCTCTAACTATCCAGATAACCAAGTAATTTCATTCTGATGATACAGAATTTTGGAAACTGAATGCAGGGTCAGGCCAATGAGGGGAGGAAAAATTTGAATTAATCACACTTAGCTGGTTAATACATTTTTTTAAAAATAAATTATAACATTACATACAATAACACTGAGGAATAAAAATTATATCACTCAAATACAACCTATTAAATTATAATTATTCGTACAGTAATCAATGACATCATTGTCAGAAAAGGTAAAACAAATTCAGTCTGTGGTTCAGCACAGAGAGCAGTTGTTAAATTTTTAATGTTTGTTCAGTTATAGCATTTCAATTTAAAACATATGCAACAACTTCAAAATACATAAAATTGCACAATACATTATTGCAGGAACAATGCATACAATATTAACAGAATTCCAACATTTCGACAGCCATCTGTGGCACACACCAACAGATTCTTGCAAGAACTAAATTGAAAGGAAAATATAAATAGCTAACTCTTACAAAATTATAATTTATATAATCATATCTTAACTAGATTTATGAAACCTTAAGTTTGTGTCCTCTGCACACGAATCTCATGCAACAACCCACTAAACCGAGTTGTAGCCATAGAGATAATTTCTACATGCTCTTAATTACAGAGCAAACAGCACCTGGCTGCTGCTTCCCCCCCCCCCCCCCCAAATTAATTTCCCATCACCCTCATAGGGCCTGTTATATCTCCTTCAGTCTTGATCAGCATTAAGTCTCAAGACAGAATTTAAATTAGTTTGGGCAACTTGAATCACATCCTGACAGCTTCTATGATCCCGCTGATAAATATGCAGCCATTTGAGTAGTCCAGCTAACAACTTGCTAAATTTAAGTGCCGTGGTCTCCCTAAGAAATGCTTTATGCATGATTATCATTTCTGCAACATGTAGTATACATACTGAAAGAACATTACCAATGAAGTTTTTTAAAAATTAATTCTAATGAAGCAGAAATAATTTTTCCAAAATAGTTTAAGGGAGACATGCACTGCAGTCTCACACCTATAGTGCAGTGAATAAAAATACAATAACCATGCTTTGACACCCAAGTCCGAGTTTAGTTGTTTAGTAAGGAATATTTTGGATTGGCAGTTATTTTAAATTAAAATCAAATTTTAATGTTTATTTTTAAGATATGAATGAGAAAATGACTTTTTACTGTCATGAAAAAACTAATTACACGTAGTTTTAGAAACCTCAATTGCACGTCTATCTATTGAGCAAAGCTTTGCAAATAAAACTTTTATTTAATAATACAGAATTGTCTTAAGTGGAATGCAAAATCAATTAAAAAAAAAAGTTACATGAAAAGATTCAATTTGTGGTAACCAAGCCACCAGCTATTAGGCTCATCTTATGACACGGAAATGGAAATGGATCACATAAACCGAGAAGGATCTCATGAAGTAGAATTTCTACAAAAACATGCCGACAGATCCATACTGATAACTCGAGAATGCTGAACTCTTCCATTATATTGCTCTGTGCAACTAATGGAAGCAAGTACTTGTCTGCAGTGGTAGCCATATTTGTTTATTTTCTAACTACATTAACAATAGTTTAAGTACAACAATATCTAGTGTTCTATAATTACTTTGTCATTTATTTTTATCATGTAAATTCTGCCTGTGATCTATGAACTCTAAGCAAAGGTTTTTTTTTTAGTTAATATTTTGTAACCTTAAAATTCAATCTTGCTGGTTGCCTTTTGTTAAGTTTCCATGCATCGTGGAAGCAGCATATGCGATAGTGAATTGTTCCGAGAGATCCGTCTCGGTTTTCGTGTTATTGTAGAACAGGTCTTGGTAACTGGTAACTTCTGTTACCAACATACATATGCTCAACCCCAATCCTGCCAATGCGAAACTCCCAATTATAGGCAGCAGCATCAGAATAGTGGGATGTTATGCTTACCTCGGTTGGCCACTTATAGCTTTAGCTGGTTGTGATAACTGGTTTTTCTTACAACCAGTCCAACCCTTTATCAATTAAATCAAATGCACACCTGCATACCATACATCAGGAAACTAAATGCATCTTGACAACCAGAAAAGTGATAACTTTTCATACTGCTTACCTTCTATAACGATAAAAGACAACGCACACAGACGGAATAAAGTTATTTTCTCCTACTCGGGCCATACACATGTGGACCTATATACTTTTATCAGTGGTGCATTGTCTAAACATTTTTAATTTTTTTTTATATATATTTTAAAAATCATCCTGGACTACTTTAACCAAACTAAGAATGTGACAAAGCTCAAGCAATTAATTTTACTGTAAAAATATGAATTTAAAGTCATGATTTGCAAACAAACATGTAGCAAATTTTTTTCCCAACTAGCACATTTTACGTGATGATTACATAATGATTTAGATGAGTAAGCAAATCACCAGATTCATTACAAAGACCATTTTGTTTTTTGAAATTTTTTTTTAAAAACTTGTTCAACTGTGCATTTTGCACGTTATTCTGCCCGCTGCAAATACGGGATGGGATTAACCGTCCCAAAGCTAACTGACAGAATGACGCCACAACTTTACTTAAGCTGACTAAGCTGATCCAATCTGAAAAACACAGGAAAGTATGCAGAAACAGGACAAAATCTTCCTGTGCAACCTGTCCCTTTGTTTAACTATTGGACACTTGGCATCATGTTTGGGAAGGGAGAAAAGGGGTGAAGGGGTGGAGAGAAATTAAGCATTAATGCAGCCAATTCAAAATCTGATAATGACTGGAGTAAATATGTACAAACTGTCTCATATTACAAATATGTATATGCAGAAACACTGCAGTAATTATAACTAAATAAACTCAGGCTGAAAACTTGGCAAACATGCTAGAAATTATAATTCAACAAATTAACTAAAAGCTTTTTAGCTTCTTTAAATAAGCAACACCCCTACATGTTCTTTGGATCACAAGTCAGAGGCCTAGTCCTGTATGTTTTAATAATAAAAAAAAAACTTTCCAAGTATACTATACTGAAAATAATAAATATGCATGTGCTTAACTCTTCCTTAGAATAATGAGGAATATTAGCACGATTGGTATTTGCTGTACCTAGTACATACACAATAGTAATAGCAGTGTAATAATACTGATGTGGCTGCATTACCAAGTTACAAAACTGTTGGAAACAATACTTCCTTTTCACAAAACTATATACTGTATTTGCTTGCATATTTGTTATGGGCACAAGAAATAATTCCACTCATATTCACACACTCTCCAGTGCACTCCGACAAGCTTTAAACATATCTACATTTCAGTAAAACTCAATACAAGCTGCATCCTCTTAAAACACGTGAAATTAGTTCACAGTGATAATTGTTGAATATAAATTTGCTGTTCCACAAAAATGTAACTCCACTTTTCCATGACCCAGTTATATAAGCAAATACAGTGCAGTGACAGTCTATTCCCATACAATCTTCATACATATTATATTATTTTAAAAATGCAATGTCTGTAAAAGCCATTTATATCTAAATTACAAGTTTATTTCACAAAACTACAAATAAATAAATAATTTTAAAACACAGAAAAAAGAGGAACAAGGAACGTTGTCGCTGAATGTCTTGTGCTCGTACAGTTCCGGTCTCTGGTAAAGCGAGTCCAGCGAGTCCATTTCGATCGCATCACACTCGACCAACGGTGGTTTGAACGGCAGTTTATAAAAACCACAATTTAAATTTCCTAATGCAAATAACGCACACACAATTAGCAGCCCTAGTCTTGGAATCTAAATATTTATGAACCTAGACCATATGTGTGTATTCTAACTTCTTCAATAGCCTTGCACCATTCCAACGCATAGCCTTCTGGGTCTTCCAGATAATACGTCCGATTTGGCTGGAAAAAAAAATTTTTTTTGCAAGAACATGTACCTACTTAACATAATCTGGAGTATTTTGTATACTGCTTTATTGTACTACAATGAAAGTTCTACAACAGCTGGTTGGTCACAAAATGTCATGTTTAACAATTTATTTATGACTGCAGAATATTGAATGTGCCAATATTAAAAAACTCTACTAGTGAGAACATAGTAAAGTAGCACAACAATTTTAGTTATTACACATAGAGCTGCTAAATAATTCTAGGACACAGGGTTAAAACATTGTGCAAATATTAGCTCCAGGGTTTTTATATACTGAACCATTCCAATAAAATACAATAAAACATTGTTAAAATTAGATTTGTTAACAGGAAAAACTTATTGCAAGGGTAAAACTGTATTTATGTACACATAAGTCAAGTGCTAAATTTAAGTGGGATTATCTTAAAAGAAAATTAATTGATATTACAAATTGTCAACTGATACACAGATTAAAAATTATAGCTTTTGAGGATACATCAAACATCTGTAAAATGAAAAGCTTCTAACTTTATAGTGAAATATTTTATTTATGTATTTAAAATTGTAACATGCCTTCAGACAGCTGACATGACTGATACAATTAGTTTATCCTGTAAATAATTGAAGGTTTTGTAAAAAAAAAAAAAATATTACATGTACGTTCTTAACCACATGATTAAGTGGGACATTTTCTTCGCTTGCAGGTGCCTGGTGCAGATGTGCAAGACATATCTACTAGTAGCAATGGGCGATATGGATACAAACAGATACAGAACCAACTTGTGTGCATGATGACACACACTGTAATACAAGCTATTAACACTCCTCACACCTGGTTACAGTCACAGGCAGTTTTGAGAACATACCAAACTGCACCTATCTAACCATGGCCTGCCTTCATGCTACATTTAGCTTTACAAATACACTTGTGCATGTACCTGAGTGGCACATCTTAAGTCACAGTTAGGAATGTAAACCTACGTGTGAAAGCCATAATGATTTAGAAAAAAAAAACATTTGGAAGAGAAACCAAGAGCTACTTACTGTGTGTACAAAAAATATTTTGAAGTTCTTGGGCTCAACTCTCAGCTCTGGACTCCAAGGAATCTGGCCCTTAAGAACCATATTAACAGGATCCACATAGTACAAGTGGGGACCCGTAGTCAGCAACAACATTCTCCGTCTCGCAAAAAGACCCTGGAAAGTGAAGTTGCATATTATTTTGCATTATCTATTGCTATTCCTTTACTAACAGGTCACCTTTACAGAAAAAAAAAGTTAGATTTGTTCTATTTATTGCAAGTCTGACAGATTGGTCCAGTGATCAACACTCTTGACTGGAGGGTCAAACGTCCGGGTTCAGTTCCCGGCCAAATCGGAGATGTTCCACTTGTGGAAAATTTCCTTCAAACATTCAGGTCCGAGTGCTTACACCCCACAATATTATCTTGTCACTCAGCTCAAACTTTAGCATTTGAACTCAAACATATTATACAACAGATTAAACAGTAAACAAAGAGATTGCAACAAGAAAAGGTAATATGGACGAAAGCCAAAAGTAATTAGGAGCCACCATAAGGACCACAATCTCAGAGATGTGAAGCGTGGAATTAGACGTACCTTTCGCTTGTCTACAAGGCCTTGTTTAAGGATCAGGTTGTCCTCCACAAACGCATGCCAGGGGGAGTTCTTCTGCGCTTCCAACTGCTGGCGCATCTCCTCGGAGCTCATGTCTAAGACGGTGGCTCTCTTCTTAGGCCTTTCGGGCTCGGGACTCGGGGTGCGGTTCCCGCCCTGCAGGTCCAGCCCTAGGAGTCGAGTCAGCTGCTTGTCATCCAGCCCCGGCTCCAAGTGGTCTGGGACCTGCACGACAACACATCCGTCAGTTGGATCACACCCATACTTCACACTTGCGAAAGATGTTTTTAAGTGAAAATAAATGTGATTAATCTAAAACACACTTAAAACATTGAGCATGTATGCAGAACATGTAGAGGAGACTAAAATGTCATAGAACATAGGTCAAGCTATGCTTCCTTTTTATTTTTTATTGCTAGAGCCTCAAAAGTGTCAAAGAGACAAAACCGATACCAATGAGGAAAGACTGGTGAAAGGTTTACTGTTGAAACAACATGTAATTTACTAATAACGTAATAACCAATGTTCAACTGATCCTTTAAATTGGCTTTATTACATAAATTACCATCATCAGAAACAGAATTCCCAAGAGTTTACAAAAATATGACCTAGGTCCAACAAGCCTGTGGCATCCATGTCCAGCACATCCCTTTGTACTAGATGGAGTTGCTCACCCTGTAATGACTCCTAAGCTCCTCGTGTTCGGAGGTGCCAGGGAGGTAGGGGTATATCTGTGGTGGGGTCTGCTTGTGGAGCACCTCAAACTCTAAACCACCAAAGAAATGGTGAGACCGTATGGAAGGGTAACCAGACACATCTTCGGCACCAAGCCGTTTGCTAGGCTCCAGGACCTACAAAAGAAAGAAACAATTGAACCAATGGAAACTAATAACAACCAAAATCATATCTAAGTATTTCAGCATTACATTTTGAACACAATTTTCATCAACAACTTGAAGAGTTGCTAATTTTGAGCAAGAATATACCTTCCCAATCTTGCACTTTTAAAAAAGTTTATTATTAATTTTTACTTAGAAAATACAAAATAAACTTTTTCTATTAAAAATTAAATTTTTTTATGATTATAATAACAGTACGTTAGAAATTTATGAATAAGGTAATAATCTAATCATCTTAAAAACTATATTTAAAAAAATTTGAAGGGTCATACCAACAGCTTCTCGACTAGATCTCTTGCACTCTGATCAAATCCATCTGGAAATATGTAGTCCAAATCCAATATTTTCTTAAATATTAAGTATTCACTCCTGGAAAAAAAATAGTACATACACACTAACAAAAAAAAACATTACGGATGTTTTTGGTGAACAAATTAACTTTTAAGAGTACATTCTAAATTTAAAGTAGATACCCCTACTTAAAAAATTAGTTACTCTACGGTCTTTAAGAAACAGGCATACTTTCTGCAATTAGTTCAATGATGAGATACTTCAAAGAAACTGCCATCACCTTGTAAAAATCAATGGACCCTAAATGTACACAAATTGCATCTCATTTCGCAGTTCAGCGAAGGGGTTGGCAGACAATGTCCAACAGTTGCTGCAAAAAGATATAAGCCATAAATCCGCAGCATGTGATAGTTTAACTGGTTTAAGTATAAGGACAGATTATTCCAGACGCAAGATGTAAACTCGCCCCAAAGGAATCGCTCCATCACTCAGCATAAAATGATCCCCAAGAACTGTAACACAAGTCACATGATGCCCGGGACTATGCAGTTCCACAACCCAGATGTGTTTCCACAAGGTGATCCAATGAGGAATAACAAGAGTTAACGTACCTCGCCCTGAATGGTGGTAGACCTGCCACCATCTGATACACGAGGCAGCCGAGAGCCCACAAGTCGGCACTTTTCGATGCAAACTTGTCGGTGAGCAGCTCGGGGGAGACGTACTGCGCAGTGCCGACGAAGCTGTTTCGCCGCCGAGGCTGCGGCTCACCTGCAACATTTTTAGTTAGTACGGTGAACTATAGAAAACATTTGGCCCAATCAATATGAGCGAGACAAGTGACAGAATAAACAAAAATGTTACAATTAAGAAAATTTTCACTGGCATAATGCCACAGTTGCTGTCTTATGGAACGGGTGATTGGGGAAGGGGGCATTTAATATTTAAAGAAAATTTAAAATATGAGAAAAGTTTTAAAATAGCATTTAATTAGGTTACTATCTTTCAAAATGTTGACCTTCCCAATAAACTGGAAGGGATTACATACCACCACAATTCACCCCTCCCAAGATTAGAATGCCACCATATTAATGTTGACGTCGATCGGGGCTACGCCCTCCCTTAGCCCGATGTGCCATGTCACGCCGCAACTGACCCCCCTCTCCTACCACCACCACCCTCTATTCAAACTGCGCGTGTGCGTGTGTGTGCGTGTGCGCGCGTGTGCGCGTGTGCGCGCGTGCGTGCGTGCGTGCGTGTGTGTGTGCGTGTGTGCGTGTGTGCGTGTGTGCGTGCGTTTTTTGGGCGCCCGGCAAGAGGCGGTGCTAGAGTCGGTGCGACGACCCCTTTCTTTTATTAAAATAAACATAATGTATAAACCTTTTTATGTAATAAAATATCCCTAATTGTCACGCCTCAAGTTTTAGTCAGTAAGGACGGCGCAGCACCCCATGCGGACATCCGCAGAACTACCCGCCAATAGTTTTTAAACTTTAATAAGAAATAACACCATAACTAAAGGTTGTTAATTATAAATAAGTGTACTTAAATTATGTTTGTTTTTTAAATAATATTTGTTTGATTAAGTATGTTACCGGACGGCTACCTGGTAACATAACGGGAACTTAACGCTTCCCGGCAGCCATGATGCCCTGGTCTCGTGAGTCTGTTACCGTTCGCCGCCTGGAGTAGGAGTGGCCCGCCCACCTCGTCGACTTCATCTCTTTTGTTCACTGATCCATTAGTTTCCGATGCATCTTTAAATAAATCTAAAACCTAACTTCTTCGAGGCCTGCTCCAGGTGGTAGACTCTTTCGCCTAAATATTTGTTTTCCGTTTACGGATATTTCGTACGCGTAATACGTGATTGACTCTCGAGGCCAGGCCACGCGGTGACCTGGCCAGCCTATAAACTGGTTATCACCCGCAACAGTGTTTTTTTAGTACTTTACGTAAAACTCTTAACATTTTTGTAACGTGCCTTGTAATAATTCGCCTGTGCAAGTTCGCTGGTAATAAAATCACTAGCTCAGAATGTGTGGTTCAGTGGTCACGTGTATAATTTCCTGAGTTCCGAGGCGTGTGGGATGCCTCAAGAGCCCACGAACACGACGCACAAGGGGGGAGATTAGCCTAGCCCCACACGCATCACGTCACGGCCCTGAGCCGAGAGTTCGTAGCCGGGTCCACGTGCCCTTCCACGTGGTGGCGCCAAAATTACTCCTTTTCGTCCATCCGAAACCCCCCCCCCCCCCCCCACGACAATGTTAGTTAAGAACATAAAAGTCCCAGAGTACAGGACTAAGTCATTTATAGATTTAAAAGATAATAATAAAATGCTACAATACACATGTTGATTGCAAAAAGTTTTTACAAGAAACACAAGTTCTATTACTTTATGTTAACAAGTTCACTCAGGGTAATGGAACAGCCAAATTTGCTGGTTTTCAAAATGCTCCAAAAAAAAAAAATAGATAATGTACTACAGTTAAAAATAATGCATTACATCAGCCATTTTTACTCTATTATGTTTTCCCGGCATCTTTAGGCATCACCCCAATTAACCCAAATAATCTTTCACTTGCTAACCCAAAACCTGTACAGTTAGTTCTCCACACCATACATGAAGCAGATACACAATATTAGCTGGGATCAGAATGATGTACAACTAACTGTATGTAGATTGATACCCTTAATGAGGAAAATCAAACATGCTCTTTTGCTCTACAGAAAATCCAGTCTTTTGCTGTTACCATTATATTTTCAAAAAAAAATACCCAGGACACACCAAACATCTTTCAGTACGAACTATTAACTAAATGGAAATAAAAACCTTTGGAATAATGATATGAGGTAATTACAACTTAAATCACAATATGTTCCACATCCCTACAAGAAAAACTCATAAAATGGCAGACACTATGTCAATCTATACAAAGATTGGGGTAGTTACATGTACCAACATTTTAATGGTACATCCAATTGTACAAGATCTTTTTCTGCTTTCATATTTTTTGATGTAATGAAAACAAATGGAAAAAACAAATTAACATAGGCTAACTAGTTCAAAACATCACACCTAGACAATGTTTTTATGATACACACACTGCACTGCTGTGAGGATCATTTGTTTTAATTGATTGTGTGTAGGGTTAAATTTGTAGCTTTAATGTACCACATGAAATGTTTTTGGCCCCTAGTTCAAATGATGTATTGAATGGTAAAATGTAAGCTTCAATTGCTTTGAAAGCACAAATATTAAACTGCCAGAGAAGACAGAAATACACACATGCACAAACTAATGAATACAAATTTTTAGTTCAATAGGTACTTAATTTTTGGGCAACACGTGACAGCTTCCACAAACCAATCAAATACTGCAGAAGTAATGTTTTCAAGTTGATATAGTCATACAAGGTTAGGGCTGGATGAGAAAGTAAGTGTATGCTCTAGCGCTATGTGATGACGTAGACCAATCAAATGCAGTTTTAGGCGAGGCCTTAATGGCTGCATTTTTACTTCATTATTTTGCTTTGCTAACCATGAGTGTGTTCCGCACATTTCCTTGCTTGTTTACAAGGTCTAGTTTTATTTGTTAATTACTTGCATGGACTACAGAATGAAAAGTTCAATGCAATGAGAGGCACAAAAATTGTATTGGTATACATTTTCACTATGCCCAGCTGGGGTTTTCACCTGCCATTAGTGCACTCACTCATTTCAAAGATGTGGTGACAAACAATTTTGTACAATTGAATATAACTCACCTGTGTTTGTCTGCTCAGTCTCTTCACTCAGTATCTTAGAAGACCCAAAATCTGTGATTAAGATGTGCATCTTGTCATCCAGTAATATGTTTTCAGGTTTGAGATCCCTTTAAGAAAAGAAAACTACAGTCAAAACTGTGTCTTGGAATGAAGGAGCTCACAACTAAGGATGAGAGTTTGGAAATTATATGGTCAGAAAATATCCTGATAAAATATAACCACATATATCTTCCAGAAAATGTTTTTTTTTCCTATTACCAACCTAGATTTCCATAATTGAAGAAAGGTTAATATACATCATAAAATTTGTTCCCATCAGTTGGTAGAGGGTAGCATAATCCCTACCCAACTCTTAACAAGACAAAAAAGTAGTTTTATTTGGTTATGTTTGTATAAAAAAAGTTAATGAATTTATTTGTTTTTCTGTGAATGTATCTCACTGGAAAATTATCTGGCTTTACAGAAAATTTTAAAGCAAACTACCATAAAATCTTACAAAAAATTATTTTCCATACTACTAACATTTCTAATCACAACACAGACGACTGTGTACGTACGTACGTACGTACGTACCTGTGGATAACTCCAAGGCTGTGAAGATGCTCCATGGCCAAAAGAACCTCTCCCGCGTAAAACCTTGTGCAGGTGACATCAAATGATCCAACTTTGTTGATATGTGGTAAAAGTTCACCATTTTTGGCATAAGATAGTACAAAATCTTTAAGTCTTGAGTTAAGGAATTATTACAAATACAAAAATATCAGTCAAACGTAAATTATTTAACATATTACTATCTATTGATAAACCAATAAAATAAATAACATATTTTTTACAAATAGTAATCATAAGTCATGTCCAAAATTGTTAACACAAAATCATGTAAATATAGGGATAACTAAAAATAAAATCTTGTTTGAGATTAAAGATGCTAACTGTGTATGTAGAATTTCCATTAAATTTAAACACACACTTTCAAGATAAAAAAAATTCCCAGTACAATACTTCCCAGCATACCACAATAAATAAATAGAGGTAAGATTTTGTAATTAATCCAAAAACATGTCAACTGTCAACCACTATCTACACATCACAAAACCATCATACCCAACAGTCAAGACGAATTAAGGCTTTAGCTAAATGCAAACATACAACCTCCACCCTGTTCACATAACTCCACCCCACATTCTTGCAATGCATTTATAATGGCAATTTTACAGGCAGGATAGTAAGTTTTCTATTAATTCTAAAATTTACAGCAAAAACGTGCTTTTGAAATGTATGATATCAGTGTATGGCAAGCACTACAACTTATCAGTGACGAGTCAGTTGTTTGTCTATAGGGTTCCAAGCACTTCACACTTGCCAAAAAAACAGACCTCTGTGGGAGGGATTGCAAAATGGTAAGTGTTCTCTTAGAACCAACGTTAATTAACCCACTACAATGTTTTAGGTTTTTGTTGCTTTTTTTGTGGAAAATATGTAGAATGTAAATGTATTTTTTATCTAATATTTTACTACTGACTACCATGCAATCCTGAGATATGGAACTAACCTACAAACTAACATATGTATAAAAATCTTGCAAGCTAAAAGGATACAAAGCCTATCAACATCTTGAAACGTACAATACAGCTTCACAAAGAAAGGTGCAGTTGGCTTGACGTTTGAGCTGAGCATGTGGAGAACTTCTTTTTCCCGCTTGACATACTTAGCCTTCTTTTCTCTCATGATATGTCTCTTATCACACACTTTGACTGGAAAAAGAAGCAATATAACATATTAAAGAGTGAATCTTTCACAGGGCTTAAGTGTATGGGACAGGGAGTGGACACACTATAGAGCAATGAGCCATTTTTTTTTTAACAGTTTAATGCTAAATTGAACCATGGAAAATAACTAAGATAATGTAGTTTACTTATATTTAAAACATTAAAACATTTAGTATTTCGTTTTTATATATTCATTTTTATCATGCTGCATACATTGAATCGGGGACGCAACACAACGCCGAAATACCACAATGCCGAAATGCCAAATTGACCACAACGCAGACAGCTAGAAAACTGCTGTGTACCACAACGCCAAAATACACTAACGCCGAAAAATGTCATTTCAGGACTGCCACAAAGGTTAGGTTAGACTAGACTAGGTTAGGTTAGGTTGGACTAGGTTAGGTTGGACTAGGTTAGGTTGGACTAGGTTAGGCTAGGATAGGCTAGGTTATATTACGCTAGATTAGGTTAGGTAAGGTTAGGTTTGAAACACACAATTTCATTCAGTTGTTATTTCGGCATTGTGGTACACAACAGTTTTCTAGCTGTCGGCATTGTGGTCAATTTTGACATTCAATGTTAATGGTATCTAGGCATTGTGGTCATTTTGACATTTTGCGTTATGGTAACGACCCCATTGAATCTTGGCAAAACTAGAAGACAGCATGGCATGCTAGCTGCCAGGAATCTCATTCAGTGATCAGATGTTTTGCATGCACCTGACCAACATGATGCATCACCTGGCTACCACACAATCATGCAGTGGTACTGGTACTAGTATGGTCGAGCAGGCACTCACTGGCGTACTCCTTGTTGGTGTGGATGTCCATGGCCAGGTACACCGTGGAGAAGCTGCCCTCCCCTATCACCTTGCCAAAGACATAGTCCTTGGGCGTCATCTTGGGGGGTGTTTGGTTCTGTGCCAGCTTGGAGACCGGCTGCACGGTGGCGGTGGGGACCGTGTGAGGCGGGGACATCGCTGTGTGGCGTACTTGCTCTGGTGGTGGCAGCACTGCTGTGGGAACACGCTGGAACATACCACACATTGCACGTCAGTACGTCAACTATATTTCCATTTCCACATTAATAGTGGCTTCATTATAAAAATAATAATACAACATACCAAATGAAAACATGAAAGATGATCGCAAACTATACACATTTTTTTCTTTAACGTGTATCTCAATGGAAAACTTAACTGATAATATTGTTTGAAATAATTCTTACTTCAGTATATTACTGGACTATATTACTCAAGTAGGGGAGAGTAGGGTATAACGGGGTACTTAGTATAAATCACTTTAATTTATTGTTTTAATATTGCTGTATCTGTCTGAAAACATCAGCATGCGTAGATTAGAATGTGAGTTTAATTCTGCAACTAGTACCGTGTCTTCTGAAATATTATTATTGCAGAGATATTTCTTTATTTGAATGTATGCACACTACCCTGTTTTACCCAACTGGTTGGGTAAAACGGGGTACAGAAAGCAGATTTTTAAATGATTAAACATGTGCATTATAAAAAATTCTGAACAACATGTAGTATGACAAATAAATACAAATTTCAGTAAAAATATGATCATTAAAAAAAATTCATTTATAAGCCTTCACCTTACATGTTCCTCTGTAATTGCTGTAAAACTTCACAAAAACATTGGTTTGCGGAAAATCACAAACATTGTTTGAACAATAACACAACACTGTTAATTTTGAGGAAGTGATTAGTCTAATAGCATAATCTAATTATGTATAATACAACCTTGCATATGCGGTTAACCCAAATATCTGACAACATATGGTTGTTTAATTAGCCTAATATGGCATAGTAGGCCCATCAGAACACAAAATAAGGCCAGAGTCTATATTCCAAACTGGCAGAAATCACATTCAAATGGCCTACAGTCATCTGTGTCTACACCAGCACATCCTCCCCCTTCATGGCTCCAAGAATGACACTTTAAGCATTGCACCCAACTTTCGGCTGATTTTGAAGTGGAGAACTGTTCAGCGCAATACATGCAAGGAACGTCATCATCATCAGACACACGCAAAGTTACTGTTGGTATGGATTTGTTGCTGTCTTCTTTATTCTTATGTGTTTTATAACTGTTTTGAGATTTAGACACACCAGCATTTTTCCTTTTTAAAGATTTTGGTGAAGCTGACTGAATAATAATTAGTTCGTTCTTGTATGGCGAGTCGGTCAGCACAGCTGCCTTGCCACGTCGTCGTCCTCTTCCTTCTGCAGGATTTCTTTTGGCATGGGGAATCGGCATCACTGTAGTCGGTGGATTGTGAAGCTACTGTTTGATGAAGCATTTCGATTGTTTTTATCAGATAGGCCTAAACGAGATTCAGTTGGTGAAGATACCAAACCAGGTGTCCCAGGAATATTACCAACACTGACATTTCCATGGGACTCTGAAGGCATTGTGTAAGCTCGGTCAGTTGTTGCAGCAGTCATTGGAATATCATTTACACTGTCATTTACACTCGGTTCTGATGGCCTGGAGTTAGCTCGGTCAGTTGTTGCAGCAGTCAGTGGAATATCACCGACAGTGTCATTTACACTCGGTTCTGAAGGCCTGGAGTTAGCTCGGTCAGTTGTTGCTGCTGGCTGAAACATCCAATCTGGGAAGATACTTGCATCAAGGGGAAATATTCCAGTTATTCTGAAACCAAATACCGCAGTTTCCATAGAAGCGGCCTTCATAAATGCAGCGCCATAGAGTTTCCCGATATGGTTAATTGTAATGGGACGTCCAGGATTTAAACGAACCCATTTCCTGGCTTCTTCACTATAATATTGCATCAGTGGGGACATGAAGGAAACATCTAAGGGCTGAAACCTATGGGTGCAGTGTGGGGGGGAAACACAATAGGACGACATGGTTTTTTCGAGCATGGTTTTTATTTATAAAAATAGAAAAAAAAGATAAAGTCAAAATACAATTTAATTACATGGGCCTACAACATTTTTACGTTTCCAATTTTTTTCTCACCGATACAAGACTTTTGGTTGACAGTATAAATCTACTGTAGATAACTCTGTATAACATTTAGTATGCATAACAAAACTGTTTTTAATTTTAAAAGTCATTTGCACAATTGATCGAAAAGATGGTTAAAACAGGAAACTGGTTGAGCAGAACGGGGTACTACCCCGTTTTACCCATTACCTGTGTACCCTGTTTTACCCTACATGCAGGTTCTCAAGGAAAAACGACAACAGAAAATATTAACACCCGTCAATTACATCGGTTACTATGGCACAACATAGCAAATATAATACTTTACTTGAATACAACTTACCATAAAATATATCTGCAACCACTGATTGAATATTGTATAGCCAATACACGCTAAACATTTTAGTGAAACATCATAAATTTGTAATTTCCATTATTACGCACGAAAGAATACTGTGCAACACTTCATACTACCTCACTATAGTGACGACGTGTAGAGGAGTAACTTACCAAACGTACACACAGATAGCAGCACGTGTACGGAAAATAACAGTGGTACCCCGTTCTACCCAACTACCCTGTTTTACCCAACTCTCCCCTATACTGAAATTCAAGATGTTACACACTTTTCAATGTCAAATGTTTTTCAAAGTTAGTATGGCAGGCTGGTTTGAATCTTCAGACACAGTTAATGATTCATGCAATCATTCTTATAAAAAAAACCACAACCATGTTAAAAAAGAAATATACAATTAAATTTTAACTTAACAAGACACCAAACCTCATTACTAAATTTAGTTAAATACTTTCATTAAGGCATTTATATGATTTTATTTACATATTTATAAAATAAAAAATGGCTTTGAATATAAAGATTGATTTTACAGAGATGAACCATTATGTACAAATTATTAGGTTTCATTTTATCAGCAGCCAACATAAAAAATTATGTTATTTGGCAGGGCAATATTCAACCTATAACCTAAGGAAAATAAAAGTAACAGTATTAGAAGTCCTACTACAAAAAAAATCTTTGCCGAGAATCTAATCCTAATCCGTTGACATGAGATTTAAAACTTCATTTGAGCACTGACACAGTGCTTAAAAGATGTAACTATATGATAATGTTGGAGGGGACGGATATAAAACGAAGACAACGAACGAGCCGAACGGATGCCGAGCAGCCACTCACCCCTCGCTTCCGGTCGCGCAGGCGCCCCTCGGGCGACTGGCAGCGGGGACACGCGTCCAACGAGTGGCACGTGACGTCAACTGCACCTCGTGCCGTTATACGTCACGCGGTAACAATTAACATGCGCGCGCGTTCGAACGCAACACTGTTTGCCTTCTCCCGCGCGGATAAACACCGGCGCCGGCGCGGCGCCGCGCCAATGACGACGCACTTCCTTAACTCTGGCATACGTTGCCGCCTACCACGCAAGGCATTTGATAATTACACTACCCAGCGAACACGTTTGAGCAGCACCGTCGAGAGAAACTAAGTGTTGGGGGGGGGGGGGGGGGGGAGTAAATAATTCGGTAAGGCCCCCTACCCACTATTTCAATGTACGATTTTTAAAACCCTACAATAATAAAAAAAGACTACACGTTACAATTTCCACAATAATTGTAAATGTGAACTGCGTGTATCGCATAACTTGCCTCTTAGCAAACCGTACTATCACGTAAACTCATGCATTAACACAGACATCGAAGCTCAAAGGAGGCCCTCTGATGGCCGGGCGCCGGGTATTTATCCCCCCCCCCCCTTTTTTTTTCCATCGACGGCCCTGCATTTTAGAAAATAAGGATCGTAGGCTATCGCAGCCATTGCCTGGCTTGTGGGTTCTGGAAGCGTCTATGGCGAAGAGTTCACCGAAGTTTCAGTCGACACTACAGTGTCCGAATTCAGTGTGGCAGTCTTAGAGTGTCTTGGAAGTCCTCCTGTCCCTATCAGGCTCTCGCCTCGCAGGCGCTAGGACGCACCTAACGAATGTAACTCTCGGTAATTATAACACCACATAAAAAAAAAAATTATTGCCACATTATTTTTAGGCGATTCAAGGTTATAACGAAATCGTGTGAAAACTTCACTATATTAAATTAACCTTCTATACACAGAACGTCTGCTTCTTCAAAAGTTTTCTGAAGGCGGAAAAAAGCCGATACGCGAAAAGTAGAAGATTGGCCATGCATAAGTTGCGTTTTTTTTGGGTCTTGCGTAATTTATAAATGGTTATTCGAAAAATTCAGTATTTACTCTTGCGGTTTAATTTTTTTTTTTTGCGTGTAAAAACCCGGACTAAGGTTGCAGGATTCGGGGCAGGATCGAAGCTCTAGAGAATTCGGCGCGGGCAGGAAATCCCCCCCCCCCCAACCCAGGGCCGGGGCCCAAAAAGATAGTTGGCGTTGCGTTGGCAGTGACTAGTGCCGTTCAAACCGCGACTAGCGGTCCGTCAGATACGCGCGACCCGCTGACGTCACACCAGCTGATACCGCCAGCACGCTTACGTCACGAAAACTCGATCTACATGTCCATGTGCTGGCGGGCCCATGGAAAAAAACCCAACAAGTGATACCACATTATCAACAATGACGTCAACACATCATACCTGACACGCGTTAAAAATTGGTTTGATGATCGTCGGTTCATAAACCTTAACATTTGTTTTGATTTCACCCTATGTACGTTCCACACGTATACTAGCGACTAATTCCGTGCATATTTAGGTAAGTAGTAGTATGACACAATGCGCTAACGAAGACCTAACTACAAAGCGACAAAATAAGTGTGAAAAGCGCTTTCCAAAGAATGTTTAGAGAAATGTGGGAGGGGGGGGGGGGGGATATGTGTAGAATTCATACCCACGAAGGATTAGGGAACCCATACAGCACACGAGTAAAATAAATGTGAAATAAGATGTTTCACTAAATTAAAGAAAATATTTGTAAATGTATGTGCAACACCGGGTGCTGTATGGGAAATAGCATCAGAAATAACTGCTGAGATGTAGGGCGAAGTGAGGATGTAATATAGAAAGTAAAGAACAAAGGAATTCTTCATCAGTTATATAATATTCCTTTACTTAGAGACAGAACTTTGGCCACCTATATATATATATATATATATATATATATATATATATATATGTGTGTGTGTGTATATACACATCTACATACACACACATATAAATATATATACATATATATTTGTGTTTCGTGAGATAATTTTGGATTTTGAATTAGTTACCTCTTATCCATCAAAGATCAGACAACTTTCGATAAGGTGAACATTTTTGACAGGTACTCCAACAAACATTGACTGAAAACTGAATACTGTGACATCACAAACAAACAAAAAATTATGTACCACCACATACTTTAATCATAAGTGATTTTGTTATTTCTAATAATATTCAGCTGTGGAAGTCTGAATTTTCCTTCAATAAACTGTCAAAAAAGTGACATCTTGAACAGAATGTACCGTTATTTTTTTCAGGAACATCTGCTTTATATTCCAACTGTCACCATCAGCTTTATTAATACGTTATTTCATTGATTTAGAAAAATTATGGAAGCAAAGACTTCTTGTATTGTATTATGTTAATTTTATATTCAGCTGTCGGACTCCGAATGTTCCTTTCAGAACCTTATTCTGAACAGAGTGTACAGTTATTACGCTCAGCAACATATTCTCACAGTGCCAGTGCGCGTAGAAAAATGGACACCAACCATAGTGCCATTACTGCTCGAGTTGAATTCTCATGTAATATTGTAAATAGTTCATAGTTGTTACCAAATTAACCAAATATTGTAAATTCTCATTCTAATCTTATTCATATAATTACTTGTTAAGTGTAATTTAAAATAAAGTTCATATGATGTAAGTGTAAATATATTATAACTAAATATAGTGCTGAAAAAGACATTGGGCAAACAAGGCCCCAGGACACTGCAAGAAGGTTTTTAAAATTTTCCTTCAAATAAACTGTATTCTCGGTTTCTGTCATTGTAATTTATAATGTAACAAATGTAAGTTTTGGCAGAAGAGCACAGAGTGCTGGCATGTCAACAAATATTGTATAAAACACTGTAAAGGGTACTTTATGTAAATAAAAAAAAAACTTTTGAATTTGAAAAACATATTCTCCTTCGTATTCCAGGTCACCACCAGCTTTATTTAAGTTTCCTGGAAGCCGAGACTCACTGTGTGTTCTTGGTAATGTCTTCCGCTGTATTGTCTGCGGGGCGGTAACACTCCCCCCCCCCCCCCCAAAAAAAAGGTGGGTTGGCGCCGGCGCGCCGCAAGGCTGGGACAACCCTCCACTTCTTCATTATCTAATTGTTTATTTACTGCACGGTTATCTACACCAGTCCTTTTATCGCACGCGATTGAAGTTCCGAGAAGTGTTTACCTTGTGGGGAGATCTTCGGCCACATCATTGCGACATGTCGGCTGGAGCCTGGCGGTTTATCGCGGTTCCACGAACGGCAGTTCTGCGACTCGCCGTGTTTTTAATGCCGCGCCTTTTACGAGCTACCGCCATGGAAGTAACACCACCGAGCAATCTGGACATACTCCCCACAGCACGTGCAGGCGCTCAATGCAACGTTGGACGTGTTAAGAGAATTTACATAACGTTAGCTTATTTAAAACAAACCTTACTAGTCCAGAGATCTGGAATCCTTGCTGAAGAGCCAAACCGCGTGTTGATTAGTTGCTTTATCCTCTTCCTCCATACTGCGGAAGGAAATAGTAAACAATCGCAAAATCACTGGGTAATGATATCAATCACTGGATCATGAGAACTTTTAAACACGTATATCACGGCTTCCACCACCATTACGATATCTGCTATTACAAAACTCAGAAATAAGCAATCATGACACGTCAATTTCTACTTGGCTTTACACACACGATCCGAAAGGGCTATCTGCACTAGTCAATAAAAAAAAATATAAATACGAACGTAAGATGAACGATGGCGACTGTCTCATTGTCTACGATCGTTTCAATTCTCTTTTTAAGTAACTCATATTTTCCATCCTATTGCTAATTGCATTATAGTTGCCTAGGGACTAATTTATGTTTAGTTTGAGTTAAGATTTTCATGCTTCGTTTATAACATTCTAGTTTGAACGCTTTTCGGGTGAAGCATTTCACAAACAGCGTGATCCCCGAAATCATTCAAACATATTTCCCAAGACCACTTATTCATAGACGTTTCCCGCCATTTTGTTTCAAAACGTGTACCCGTTGACTGTACAAACATTTCTCACGCGCCAACCTCACAGGTGGAGGTAATGTAAAAAAAGGGAAAAAGGGGGTGGGGGGGGGGGGCAGCCCATTCGATTGCATGTTGACCGGCCGAATCTGCAAACTGTCAACTATCACGATTCCACAATTCTCTCCACCGAGAAGTTTGCGGTTTTCTGTTGACACGACATGTGTGGTTGACAGTACAGAGGCCTCTAGTCTGAAAAGGGCGGTGAAAAGTTGTATAGTGATAAGTAATCAACTGTATGAAAAGTAGATAAAGTAACTTGTGAGAAGACTTAATATAAATATATATAATATAATGTTATATAAGAGCATTTCTACAATTGCATCTTAATAAGCCCCCACGGCCAACTACAAATTAAATTTGTGTTTCAATTACCAACAAACAACCAAGTTTCATCATTCATCGGAAACGTGATTAAAGCCAGCTATCTTATCTAGTCCGGCATTTCCAAGACTGCCGCTGAAAGAATGTTTGAGGGACTGAAGACCAATTAATCCAACTGTTTGGAGAAGCGTATGCTTTGTGAGCAACACAAGCATGGAACACACAACACACTAGATCAACTTCCAACCGTCTCCAGAGGAATCAAATCAATGCTCTTAAAATTTTGTATCTTTGAATAAACTTTACTACCCATAAGTTTTCTGCATTTTCGTTAGAGTAGCAGCGACGGCAAACCAAACCTTAAAATGTTTCTGCGAATATAGGATTCCGAAATTTTTCAACTTTCCCAGATTTTATAGAATAAGTGGCAATCTTCCCTGGCCTTCCGTTCCTAACTACGTTGGTCGTATATGCCCTTACTTCAATCGTGAATTCCCCCCGCCCCTCCCTAGGAAAGCACAAAAACGTTATCTGCCCTTTACACTATTGTGCCAAGTGTGGGACAGCGCAGTTCAGTGCGAGTGCGCCGACGCCAGTTACGCTTAATTTCGGCGAGGACTGGGTGACGGGGCGGAAGCCCTCGCGGCGAGCCCCCCGGCTCTATGCTGCAATCCCGCATATTCTACGTGCTTCCTTCCAGCGTACAGCGGCCTCACCTCGCCACATCCCACGCTCACGTCAGCTGCTCTACAGTTACAAATTACGGTGAATTTACAGACTTTCCAGCAAACATTGCACCTATTTTTTTCTTCATCATAGTACCACCAGAAACTATGCCGGGTTACGTTGCAAACAGGATAACATGCACATTTTAAGAAATAAGAGCGTTTATAAGTTCAAAGTGACCACAGAACCCGTAAATTTAGGGGAAAACTTAATATTGTAGTTCAAGTATGAAATATACTGTACCCACCACTTTCCGCAAAGTCATAAACGAAACCAATACCTGTCCCTCAGTGGCAGGTTACTTAAGAGAGTAAGTGTGGGTTCGCAGACGTCTTGGCGGGTGACAGCAACTACGCAGAGGCGAGTCTGCCACAAACACGACCCAGCATATGGCGAGAGGCCGACATACCTGGTGGAGCGGCGCTCGAGCGAAGGCCGGAATGCGCGGTGCACGCGACGCGACTGCCAGCTGGAGGGGCGACCTTGCGAGGTTTCCCCGCGGCACATCTGGGACACGGCAGTGTGTCACTTTCTCTGCGCCGAGACTGCGGCCGACACGCTACAAGTGCACTACAGATGATGTCGACTCGAGGTGCGACGCACCAAAACTCTCACGCAGAACGCATTGTCAATGGGAAAAGCCAAAACTTCGATTTTGCCAATCTTCACAACTTCACTATCACATTAACTATACATTAAATCATAATAAAACTATACAATATTAAAACTGCCTTAATGAAATCTTGCCGGAAAATAAACTTTAAAATATTAGTTTTATAAAATACATATTATATAAAAACACGATTTCTTACATTATTTCATAGGCGACTGGACAATATTCCATAAAGAGATCAAAAACAAACGGTAATTTGCGAATACTGAGCCGCGGTTGGTGGAATGTTGCAAAGGCGTAAGGCAGTTACGTCTAAAAACAGCAAGACCACCTGGCGAGATCGTAACTATTCGTTCGCCTGCGCGTGTACGCTCGCTGACCAGTCGGCCATGTTTCCAGTGGTCCTTCAGACTTTACAACAGTTGCGAGAAAATGACGGAAAATAAACTTTATAGTGTGGGGAAAAAAACACTTAACCTCACGCGAAACCCTCTTTTCAGCGAGTAAGCAAGATGATCGCCGATCGTTGGGTAACATATCGAGGCACCGACCAGGTCATTCTGGGAATAAATCGGTGATAGACTATCCCAGGAACTATCCAGACTATACCTGGAGCGATTCCGGGAAACTGGAAAACCAAACGAACGGATCGAGATGGAATGCATGTCTCTGCAGTGGCGGTCATATGGGAAGGTAAATGGGGACGATCCCTCCCCTCTTTCGCCATTACAAAAATCTGAGCGATAAAAAATAAATCTCAGACGACACCTGACTTTCGAATTTGATATTTTTTTCGTTGATAAAGTATAATTTTCAGTGCTACTGTAACTGCGTGCAATTTATGAGAACTTGTATGCTCTAAAAGCGAGATAACACCAGCTGGGTAATGCCTTAGCTGGCCGCGCGGCTGGTTCGGACGGCGCGGGCGCCCCTGGCGGAACGGGGCCGCGGCGCAACTGCGCGCCGCCCTCGACTGACCCACATCGGCCGCCGCCAGTCGCGGCGCTGAAATAATCGTTACGCGCTGGACTCGCCCGTCCCGAGTCCTCGCCGCAGGTATTTCTAACACCCGCGCGATGGCTGAGCACGGCAATAGCTTTGAATATATATACTGTATAGAAGTCGCGAGTGGATAGGATTTACTCTACGTTTTTCAAAAGCGTATGATGAGCAGCTTGGGAACTTCACCGCTGCAGTGCGCTGCCGTAACGCTCTGTATCGTCTTAGTTGTTATTTACACGTTAGAGCGCAGCTCTGTCGCTCGCTGTCATTCCCCGCACCCCTCATCCATCATTCACTGCAGCTCAAGTTCGTTCAACAGGAGGGGGAAGGGGTGTTTGAAGAGTTCGACACTTGTCCGCCAGGGACCACTACGAGTCGATGCCTTAGAGATGGTGGCGATTGCGGCGGTGAATTAACCAACTACCTCAAAACCGTATTAGAAATTTTAACCTGGGCTGGCGACTTCTATACAGTATATATATTCAAAGGCAATAGCGAATTAATAACTAAATGAATGAATCGAGGCTTAACCTTTTCCAATAAATCGAGGTCATTAGATACGATGAGGGATGAAGTGTTCAGGCCGATTGCATAATCAGACGACACTGCGACAGTAATTGCGGGGCCTCTTGGTCTGAATACCAAAGGAGGGCATATAACCAAGTGATGAAAGTGCAGTATCAGGGAGTGATCGCGGCATAATATACGAGAATATTGATCAAAAATGCTGTTCATTGAATTTATATACGTAGGCGTGTGCGCAGTGCGAGGCGAAGTGGTGGTGATGGAACAGTGGCGGAATGCCTCGGCTGCGGGGAAACGAGAAAAACTCGAGAACACCCGCGGCAACGTCAATCGCGTTTTTCCACTATATAAAAACCCGGGGTCAAACCCCGTTGGGAATTGAACCCACATAGCATTTGTGGATAACGAGTGCTCTGGCTGTGGTCCCGACCAATGGCGAACGCCGGACGTAGGGCAGAACCCACCCTACGCGAAATAGATCCATCGATGAATACCCACCGTCTGCAAAGGATTCCATTGAGTACAGGCCAAGCAAAGATCCCTCGTCCCATCATAATCTCACTGCAAAACCCTGCTTGGCATTCGCTTGCTGTATTCCTCCGCAGCCGTTTTTTAGCGAATTCACCGTCTCCAACACAACGAAACGCTATTCCCAGTCGCATGGAAATACGCCAATGACAACACCACAAAAACTCTACAATCCTAAGGCACTTGTAAACATTGTTGTTTTACTTAATTTTGCGCGCGATCGTTTCACGCGGGCACGAAGGAGAGATTGGTGCTTTCTTTTACGGTATTACCCACTATTAATAAACCGGCCCAGTAAGTGAGAATCAGAAGGAAATAACAGACTATTCCACGTGTGCGACTGCCTATATGACGTTAATATTTACACCAGGATGTCTACAAATACTTGGCAAACCATTAAATACTTTTCAGAATCTTTTAGTAAAATGTTCTTACAGTTTTTTTAAATTAGATTTTCAAATAAATATATAGCCAAAATTTTACATGAGCAAATGTAAAAACCAAAAATTGCACAAATCGCACGAACAAATCGGCTTTTAAGTTTGAAAAAAAGTTTTCAGATATAATTCCCACTTGATTTAAGCGGACAAGCCGAAGCGAGTTGTCAAAAATCGAAGTGCAAGTTAAAACTGCTGTGTGATATTAAAGTTTCGCGACTTCCAGTCACTGTTTATTTACGGCTATTTTCGTGAACAATTTTCGAGTTCCCTCACTTTTTCGTGACCTAAACACACCCTGTACACTACGGACCGAATCCAGGTGTTTCGCGGACACCAATATGGCGTGTTGCGGCGGGCAGAAACGTACGACTCCAAGGCCGGCCTCCGAAACGGGAAACACCGCCAGCTCGCCGGGCCGTATCTGACTGCGGCATGCAGGAAGTAATTCAGCGTTTCCCGTCACGAATCAAAATAAAAGCATCCGGCCGGGCGACGAGTTTAGCAACGGGCTGGATTCTCTGAAGAGGGGCATTTCATTGAACCCGCGTGCGAAGGTCTTTCTGTGGACCGCGGGTCCACAGAGGCGGTGGTTACGACAGTTACCAGTGAATGACTCACCTCTGGATAGTCTATACACGAATGACCAGCGCCGTCGATAAGGGGGGGCACGGGGACATAGTCTCCGGGGCCTGATAAAAAGTTTCCAGACTTTTTTAATGCGTGAGTTCACCCTAAGACCTAATCGGAAACCTTACTAATTATGCATTATGTAATGGGGAGGGTGTTCGACAAAATTTGCTCTCGGTGTCAGTTTCTCTCGACGGTCTTGCGAAGGACTGCGGTTAGAATGCTACTTTAAATACTTTTAATTATTTCATTTTACAATACACAATATTGAAATAGTCGAAACATGTTCCCAACAAAACACTTGGTCGGGACTCTGTGACAATTCTGTTTATACATTATAATACACTGCCAAGAAACCATGCCCACAGCCTCTGCTATTTTGGCAAGATCCTGAATATTTCAAGACTAAGAACAGTGTTGCCAACCAATAAAAGAAGTCGTTTAAAAATAAACTGAACTATAAAAAACAGTTGCCTGTAGATTCTTTAGCTTAAGCATCTACACAAAACACGACAAGGCAGCCAAAGTATAAAATCCGAAAGTTCTTAAATTATACTTACGTTCACTTAATACGATGGGAACCACATGTTTTTTTTAAACATTAAATTAATAAAGCCACTTTAAAACACAAACACGACGTAGTTACCGTACTCTATCAGAATAATGAAGCGACAGTATCTGCCCAAAAATTCCAAGTTTTCGTACGCTGAAACAGATGCGAATCTGGTCTTCTGATTCTGTATTGGATCTAGTTTATATTTACGGTAAAATAATTAGACCACATGATAAGGCTATTACTGTTGATTTAATCCAATTTTGGCCATTTTAAAAAACACGTTTTTTCCTTAGCCGTCTTGAATTATTTCAATACGCATTTCCGGAGAAATCAACTGTATTCCTAAAGTTCCAAGTGCAAAATATTTGCATTGTGTCCAATCGGAACACCAACGTTCGGAATGACGACTTACATCCAGGAAAATACGAACCGTGAATGTTACATCTGAATTGCGATTCAGGCTTCACGTATTTCAGCACTGTACTGGAGTTTAAGTTACATCATTAAGTTTGTTGTGGAACGCTACGGCGTCAAGCTAAATATCGTGAGTCTGAATTCGACCGACAATCCTTGGCTACAGGTTCATCACGACAAAATAAGTTGGAAACATCTATACGATTATGTTCAAAAGTCCTTCCCAAGGCTAGTCTACATTTTTATTATAAATAATAGAGAAATGATTTAAGATAGAACACTGAGCGTCTAAAAATGTTTAATTTAACGAAGTTCTACAACTATCACGAATTTTGTCGCTGTAGCAAAATTATTTCATGGAAATAATTTCAGGAACACCTTTATTCTCCACATATTATGGTAGCGTATTTATACCCCTAATTATTTTCATGAAATAATTTTGCTAGTGTGACAAAATTCTCGGAGGTTTTAAATTAAACATAATCCAAATGCTCATATGTATATCTTAATTACTTTATATATTATTTATTGTAAAAAATTGTTCAGTTCTATCTTCAAAAACGTATACCAGCCCTGGGAAGCACTTTAGAACAGAACTTATTTTGTTGCAATGAACCTGCAGCCGAAGTTCGTCGGTCGAATACTAACTCTGTATAATAACTACACATGCTACACTTTGCGATTGTTCTAGCCGTGTCCTTGTGCTGACAAATGTTTTGGATTCTTGAGTTTATCAAGTGATGGATACGTGCCGTATTCAGCAATCTTTGACCAAACGGACAATGTTAAAACTATAAATTAAACTACGTCAAAAATAAAAATACGGTTACCTATGTTTTCATCCACTTGGGTTTTTCATTCAATTACTGAATATTTATTCTACGTGTTAAGAAATTGACGAAAATAATAGTTTACGATGAAACAAAATCAACTTATTTCAGCAGTACGTGAAACACACAACATTCACTTCATGGTAACCTCTATTCTTTTTACGGTAACCCATAGAGGTAATAAAACGAGGGAGTGTGACGTCACGAACATAACATGCTCAACATTTCCCGTGAATAAATAAACAATGTACTTTTGCTACTTATTTAAGTGTATCTTCTGCAACAAAATATTAATTACGTTGCAATTTTGGAATTACATACTCCATTCTGAATTATATAAATATAATGACTTCTCATGAGCATAAAATTTAAAATTAAATCTCCGAAAGTTACTCACTAAAACATGTGACCAAGATAGTTTTTTTTCTCAGTTAAAATAAATATTCGTTTTCAAAGAAAAGTTGTCGTATAAAAAAAACTTCGTTAAAGTTTAGCAGTACGTTTCGTGCTTTAAGTTCTACAAAAAATGTCCTGGTTTCTATGGAATGCCATGTCCCTTGACTATTTCAGGTTTCCCTGAAAGAAAAAATTAATAATTAGCAGCCGATTCTAAATTAATTATCGCTATCTCAACCCAGTATGTTGACTAAAATACAGAATGTTCACCTGCTTTAATTAATATTCTTTTCCTTGTAGAAGTTTTTTTTTATTCAATGCAAATCTTTTACACAGGTTGTCAAAAATTATTTGACACCCATTCATGTTATTAATTTATTAGAGATAATTTATAGCTCCAACGATGATCAGTTAGCTGCAACTGTATTTTAGATTAAATTTACAACTTAAGTATGAAATATTTTTCTTTGACTGCTCCAGGTTCTCCCTTACTATTTTTGAAATCCCAAACTTGTCCAGGTTTTCCAAGTTTTCAAAACTTACAGCAAACCGCGCTTCTCTTAGATTTTTCTCTCTCCGTTTCGTGAACTGCGAACACAGTTCAAATGATACTGTAAACTTTACGCACTTCTAGACAGTAATTTTTTTTCCAGAGTTGATAAAAATAAGCCTATATACACTAAAGCGTGGCTCCTACTTAGTTTGCATGGTGCATATTTTAATGAGCCTTTACTCTTTTTTCAATACAAAATTTCTGCCATTAGCTTCGTCCTTGTTTCGGTGTGCTCTGTTGCCTGATATATTCTATAGAGCACAAAGGTTTTAGACACTAAAAAAATGTAATTTTTTAATGTATCCGTAACAATGCATATTACTAAGGAAATATTGGAATAGGAATTTCGGAAATACATTTTCTTAAGTTTCATCAAGAGCATCACTTAATAACATTAAATTGTTACTTTTAAGAAGTAACTGAAAGACGCAATTCTCGCGCCAACCTTTTGTTTTAATTCTTATATCATTTAATAATAAAATATTTGGTTTCTTTGAGGACATCAAACAATTTAATCAAATGCCTGGTCATTAATGGTTTCTCATATGAAAAATAAACACTTACAGCATTGGATTACTTTTTTTTTTTCAGAATGAATACAATTTTAATGATACTGTCAAACGACACTATTTTAGGGATTTAGAACAAGCAAATAGTATAATTAAAAATATACATAGAACTTATTAACGATGGTAGGAATACAAAATAAGATTATTGATGTTAAGCTGGGTAGTATCAATCTGGCAACAGTGGTCACCATTGTCTCTGTACCGCAAACTTAGCGTGAGATACACTGTCGTGACATTGCGAATACGACCAAAGTTGTTCAACGCGACAGCCGCGTCACTGCCCACACACAACCGACAGCTACTGATGACCTCGTTCTGACGTCACGGGTTCCGCGGACTTTTCATTAGTCATCCTCGCCGTCACCGCCGCAGCTGAGAAATACCAATGTTCTATTCGCGTCCGCGAAAACAACTCAGTCAGGCGGCCTGGTCTTTTCTTGGCAGTGGCGCAGAGTGGCGTATCGTGGCCGCTTCTACGCCGTCAGGGTGCTTGCTCTCCGTGGCCACAACTGGCAACTGCAATGCGGTGGTTCGCAGGCTTCCGCAGCCATTGTCTGAAATTGCTTGGCTTCTGGCTTATAGTCATGTGGAAGGCGAAGGTTTCACAGACGATTCTGTCAAAATTTCAGTCGCCATCTTCAGGCTGCCATGAAGATGGCAACTGTATTGTCGACCGAAACGACAGTAAAATCTTCGCTTTCGACACAGCCAGAACCCATAAGCCAAACAACTTCATACATAGAACCATAAACACACCTAAATAAACGATAATGAGGAATCACCTTACCTTTGGGGAATATTATCATTTGGAGCAAAACTTTTCATAATTGGAGATTCTATCAATATTTACGGAGAATTATTCGAAAATAGGAAAATGACTAATGCAACAATAACCCGTAGAGAGTTGAATACTGCGTTGTATCAGACCTGTCGTCTTCATTTTGACATCACAATTGCGTGTAGGCAAACTTGCAATACGTTCAAAAACGTTTCCGTCTACTTCCACCCACTAGGCAGCACGCTTTTATGTACCCTACACGTGGAAATATTTTATGTTCTACTCGTTATAGTTTCAGATAAATAATTATGAAAACATACGCTGTTATGTTCTCTTTAGTAAACATAACGTTTGTGATCTGCGTTATACAATTTTCAAAATAAGGGAAGTATACAACATAGAAACCTATCCAGAGATGACTAGTGTCGGTTCACTACCCCACAGACCCCGCGGAGCTGTCCCCGGGTGGAACCAGTAACTCTAGGAGTCGACGCACCAGACCTCGGCCCAATTGTCGAAGTGACGCCCGTTGGTCGCGCTACAGACGAGTCTCGCGGTGGTTATAAATATGCTAGCCCGCCCTGAAAGCAGCGACTCCGTGCGGCAAGGCGAAGCCAGGCCAACGAGGCTTCCACGACTCGTGTGTGGATGTACGAGGGAAAGTCAATCCGCCCGGCGAGGGGCTGATTTGTGTACTAGTGATGCGGAAGACATCACCTACACTAGCGCGCAATATTTACGTCGTGCACAGGGCAACTATCAGATTTTAGTGGCAACCATAACATGGCGGAGAAATTAAAATACACGAGCACCGCAAGTCCCTTCAATGCTTTCAAGACTTTTTTCCGGGAGTTCAACACTTGAATGTTATACTAAAAACACATGTTTTTAGCAGTTTCCAATATCAAAGAAAGAGTGTTTAAAAACAAAAACAGAACTACTATTCATACGTTAAGTCTTAAAATGCTTTCCGTGAACTGTCACCACTCAAATGCTGAGAAGTTTAAAAATGGCGTGGGTTCTTCTGAAGCTCTCCACACCATGAGGAGCGTTCAAGTATTACGTAACGAATTTGGGGGGGGGGGGGGGTTATCCTTGTAAAACGTTACGATGCGTTACAGGGGAGGGAGGGGGGTTTGACCTACGCGTTACGTCACTTTTTTTTTTTTAACCCTTCAGAACGGTCGCGTAGAGACAGATTCTTTCACGCATTATTTTAAAACTTTTTTTTCCTCAAAATTTCAAATATAATGATAACTTAATTTTTTTTTACCTTCACAAAATTGCTTCTGCTTGCTTTACAGGATTAGTGAATAATGTTTTTTTTAAATCCAAACGTAAAGCCTATATATATATATATACACACACACACACACACATATATATGTATATCAACAGCTGTGATAGTTTTTCTCGTCACTCCAGTAAAGTAGTTAAAACAAAAAAATACCGCTATTCGGATGGCTTCGTTATACTTCGGTTGTCAACGTAGACTCCAATCGCCATATCGCCATATTAGAAATTATATAGGTATTGATATTCAAATTACACTGTTTTCTATGTGTGACATTTTCTCTCATCACAACAGTAATGTTGTGGTACGAAAGACGATTGGTCTGAAAAGTTAATAAAAAAACTAGTGAGTTAAAATCTCCCGAATTGGCAACCCTTTTCGTTTATTTTTTACGGGGGATTCCAGATTGAATTGTTCGTATTTTGTTCTCCCAAGATGGCAACCCTTTTAGTTTATGTGCTCCAAGCACTCGACCGACTGTATGAAAATTGACAACTACGATGTTTCGGTGGAATATAGAAACCCTGAAGATAGCTTGCAGGATCCAGCAGAACCTAATATGGCGTGGTATAGCGCTCACGTCCGTGAATCGCAATATTGCTTGCAAGTTATTAAATGCGCGGATGAATCCTGCTGTTCCCGCTTGAGGAGTGCATTAAAATCTGTCTTTCCAGAAACTTTCCTGCCACCACCCTGCCCAATCCTTCAAACCGCAAACAAGCTCGTGGTACCTAGTCAGATAGACAAAGGATCATGCAAGTTTTCGCCACTTCTTGTGAGGTTGTTTGTTGATCTGTCGCCTCCTCTAGAAGGGTTTAAGCAGATGCATTACGATTTATTTTGCCCATCAGTACAATCCGACCTAAAGAACCCAGTATGTTCAACCTGTGGGATTTATTTTACATCCCACAAGAGTGTGAAAATGCACAATCGTTACATGCATGGCAAGACTGCCCAATACCTTCGTGAAAGTGGAGTACGGCCACAGCGACTTGCTGCAAGAAGGGCAAATGAGCTTCTCTGCATTGTGCTTCGCTGTGAAACATCGTCTGAGGATGCCGATTGGCTCGACGAAGACGAAGTTAATGCAAGCGGGTTAACAATTCCGGAACCCTCTTCGTCTGCTCACCGGATGCCAGTAATGAAAGAATCTGAGTGGCTGGCAAACCCATGGACAGAGGAGCAGTAAAACTCCAATTTAATTGTTTTTTTTTTTTTTTTTTTTACAATCTACTTATTGTAATTATGGCTAATTTTATTTTAAATGTTTTTCGTTTTCGTTCGATCGTATTCTTAAATAGTATTATATTTTGACAAATATATTTTATTTCAGTTAGTTTTATGTTTGTAATTGCATTGCCAAAGGTAAAAATAATTATTAGAAATAAAATTTGTTATTTGATTTTAATAGCTTTATTAGTAAAACGCTAAAATAGGAGAGAACAATGGCGGATAAAACAAAAAGTGAGTAAGGACAGAGCCAAGTCAGAAAAACGACGTAATTAAATGTATGATTGCTAAATGTATGATTGAGTAGTAAACATTTATTAGGACAAAAAAACATTAGAATGCTCTTGCTTTTAAAAACAAGATATTTCAAATGGTAATAAATAACATTAACGCGATTAAAACAATAACAAAGGTATTTTAGTGACTTATTCCGATACGTTACGCCACATAATTGTGACTTTTAGGTAAAAATGGTCACTTGGGGTTACGTAACTTTTACTAGGAGGAGGGGGGGTACAGAAAAACGTTACGGCGCGTTATATGGGGGGAGGGGGGGGGGTCAAAAATATCAAAAAATTGCGTTACGTAATACTTAAACGCTCCCATGTGTGCCCCACGTAAGAGAGTCCCTTTAAGCAAACCACAAATTATGATTGTATCTTGTAGGTAGCAGCAAGTACTTTCCTACAATGTTAATAGATGGCAGCATCTTATGTCATGATATTCAGCAACCCAAATAATTTTATGCATCCTGTATTGGTGCACTGATGAATAGTTGGGAAAAGTGCATAATACTCATGGAAATTATATTGAGAAATAAAAATAGTTTTGAAGTGATTACCATTGTAGGTTATTTTTATTTATCTTTAGTGACTTAATGACTTTCCTTCATAAAAACGATACACTGTCAGCATGAAAGGTACGTACTACGAGAGTTAAGTGTGATGTAGTAATATACTCCACACGAGGCACACATTAAATATTTTTATTTTCCCAGCGCTTTTTTAACATTAATATGATGAAATCTTTCAAAAATTTAGATTATATAAAATATCAAAAAAAATAGTATTCGCACAAACTCGATAGCCTCACTACAAACTAAACTAAAATGGTTAAACTTTACTGTCACGTGGCTCTCAAAAAACTTCAAATCTTTTTTTTTTCACGCTGTCATATTTTCAGAAATTTACATAGGCAAAATCGTAATGGACATGCAAGGTTAAACCTTGGTTGTAAACTCAGGAGTAGTGACCTGTTTACATGAACCAAAGCACTGGTCAGTATTATTTATACGCGTGTAAGCCGGGCCACATCGCAGAACCTGCCACACAGCTTTCCTTTCAGAGGGAAGTCGTACCTCACGTCGCCAAAACTTCCTCGCCCACGCTCGCAAAGCACAGCATCAAGCAAGATTGTCGAGACACACTGCCTTGTTCTTATTTCACAAATGCCCCTAGACAATCCACATTAATAGCAGCTCCCTCGTCCTTTTGGACACGCACGGCAAAACGCGGCTACAGCTATTACATCATTCACTAACGGAGTGTGAAAGACAAACTACTAACCAAGTTGAACACTGATGGACTTCCCTATTTCTGCGTTCGTTTTGAAAACATAGTTTACTCGATACACATTGGTAGCCGAGATGCTAGGTTTAAAATTGTGCTTCAACAAATGGAGGATTGTCATATTTGCAATCGAAAGTCTTAAGTATTAAGTGTTCATACGTAGTTAGCAGGGGAAATTTTCACAGAAATATATTTAATGTTACTTTGAACAACAGATATAGTCTGTATGATGTAACTGGTCTGAAATTTGATTTTTTTCAAAAGTAGTTATCAGTCGTACCCTTTTCCCAACAGTCTCTTACAAAGCATAACATGTTTGTTTACGAACACTGAATCAAACGAAGATGTTTACGAATACTTATGGCAATTAAAAAACAAAAAAAACACGAAGTATAACTTTTGAGAAGTGCCAAATGTGAGACAGGTCATACGGTAAAAAGGAATTTCAACACACAGAAGAGAGATTAGCGAAAACAAGCAGAGGTTGGGCTAAGACTAAGGCAAATGCTGGGATGGTTTATTGCCAGGGGCTAGGTGTCTACGCGACCAGAGCTGGCCAGAGCTGACCAGGCTGAGGGTCGCGCGCAGCGGCGAGGCTCTCTGGTCCTCTGCCGCCAGTCCCTCATGAGAGCCCGCAGCGGGACCCTCCAGGCCCTCCCCGGGCCCACCCAGCGGCCTTCCGCCGTCAAATGAATAGAGAGGCTATTTTCATCAAGGTTTATATCAATACCCTATGAACCTGTTTCAGGATAACCTCGTAACATTGTATTGCATAAAGCAAAATTAAAAATACTAAATATATCTACCTTTAACATGAACGTGCCGATATTTGTATCAGAGCAAAAACATTTTCAGAGACGATATCAGCATGATTAAAGCGGAGCCTCCAGCTACTGCGACACGGCTTGGCGAGTATCGGCAGAGGGAGGGCGACGAGGAAAGCCCCGGCACAGAGGCTGTGATGCAAGCGTGGAACACTGCGGCTGCGAGATAACTGCGGCCGGCGGGTTTATTCCGACCGCACTTCCGCCCCGCCCGAGGTTGTTCCCCGTCGAGAGAAGGCGTCCACTGCGGATGTGAGAGCCCGCTACAGATATTACCAACTTTATTCCATTAATTTATTTAAAATTAAAATATGTGGGGGCTCCGGAACATGAGTGGTGCGAGTCAAAGGTTTCGCGGATTTCAGTTGTCAATACCAAATACAGTGTAAACTCTATGTAACGACACAACGGACTGAGCATTTTTCAGCGCTATAGAGTGGTCAGATGGAGAAATAAAATATATTTTACTATTCTAATAATATGTATTTACTAATATAGTACAAATGTTACACACGAATTAAATATTCATATAAATAACAACACTTATTACGTATCGTCTGTTAGCTTTTCTTTTTTTTTCCATATTGTAGACACGGTAGAGCGGTCAAATCCAAAGCGTCTTCCAACATCACTGATATTTTCTCCCGCCTTATTAAGCATATTAAACTTTTTCGTCAATACATAAAGATTTTCGTTTTCTCGCCATGTTTACAGTTTGAAAGTCTGTAAGCAACTGCGATAATGATGATAACTTGTAACAACTTGACATAAGTCTAGTGACCGAGGTAAACATGTGCAAATTCATCATAAAAAAACAAACGACAAAATATCTTAGAATCTCCGGTACGTCAGTCGAAGTAAACACGTGCTAATTAATACAACAACAAAACAGCAAACAAAAGAACGTACACAGCTGCAGTTCTTATCAACTTCGACAACTTAGAAAGTACTGCTTAATGATTTATAATGCCGTATTGTCGTCGTTAGAGTGAACGTGACGCTATATAGAGTGTATTATTGTATATAAAACAAGTAAACCAACCAAAGTCAAGCAATTTAGACGTTTTAAGGAGTTTGTCGTTAAATCAAGTGACGTTATAAAGAGTTTACACTATATTTTGAATATTTCTGAGGAGAATTTGTAGCTAAAGCAAAGCTTCAAACTTTTTGACTCACACCAATATGTTCCGGAGCCCCTCATTTTTTATCAGTCTGCTTTTACTTCCACATATCCATCACATTGTTTCTGTACCCAATGTCTCTACAATCTCCAAGTAAAATTACTGTGTATCAATGGTAAGGATCAAAATTATTCAAAAAAAATATTTGGACATACAGCGAAACGTTTGTAGCTTCAAAAACTTATTTTAATTGGTACAGAAGCGTAAGATTTTGTTATATTTTATTTGATATCAACAAGAAAAAAATCTGATGAATACGGTAGTTTAGAGTAGGTTAAGTGTGTGTGATTGCAGTTCCTGGCCTAGAATTTCGGTAAATTTCATTATCACGGAGACATGTCTGAAATATAATTTTAATGTTTTCAGATGGCAATATAAAATTCGTATTTTCATTACGCATGCCTTGAATTATTTCGCGCATATTTGGGTGCAAGATGAAACTAAAAATAATAATAAACAACTTAACAGCATACGGGTTTCTCTAAAACTTTCCGGTACTTTAAAAATTAAATCATTTATCATAGAGATAAAACAACAATAAAATGTAATGGTTTTCAAACAACAGTAGCAAAATCATTTGCACACTGGTTGGGTCAGTTATTGAGAACTTAACTCTGAAATTGAGAGTAAAAATTATTATTTTTATTTATCTATTAGCTATTAACCCGCAGCTTCACTCGCGCAGTCTCAAGGTATTATTATCATTATGTCACTATTGTAAGAAAACTGTGCGATTAACTAAAACTATTTTACTATAGAATGTCAGGTAATTATATTTCATAACAAACCCGTTTGATATTAATATATTCTAAAAGTCAAATTTCTAAACATTAAAAAAATAAAACCCCAAACTATATTATTCAGGTTATTTATTATTAAGTTTCTTAGCTCTAGTTCTAGAAGATTCGAAAGTATACATTTTTCTTTTTTAAAACATGCTTACTCCTTTTACAACACTTAAGAGGTTGAATTTCGCAGAATTATTAAATTGTAGTAGGAAGTATTAATATGTTTTTATGCCCAATATCTTACTAATTCTTGATTAGCTTGGGAGATATATTAATAGCTGTAGGTAGTACCCAGCGTTTCACGTGTCTTTCGCGGGGTGAAGGGGTTTTTTTTTGAAAAGGTTTGTACAAAATAGTTTCCCTCTTATTTTGAAGTGCAAAGTGGTAAGTGACAAAATTATAATTCAAGGATTGGGAAAAGGGGTTATGAGTAATTTTTCTCCGAATCAGATGAATAATTCAAGTTGGAGGACTCAGATCGATCTTAAGGTATTTAAACATGTAACAAATATAACCGAGCATGGCTGTAAACTGTTAGATAATGTTGCAGGGTAATTTTATATACCTAACCATTTATTAAATAGGACCTTCGGTTATCGTGTTGGTCACAATTCCTGGAATGAAACCAATTTGAGTCTTAAGT